>NW_012116488.1:11444364-11610110 GCF_000951035.1 Colobus angolensis palliatus
AAGCTCATTCCCAAGGCCTCACTGCCACTGTTGGTAAGTGCCAAGCTGAGCCAGGATTCTGAACCAGGCCGGATGGCTTCAATGTCCACCCTAGTTCCTTCTCTACAAACACAGCTCCACTCCCAGGTGACCTGTGCCCAGCCTGGACATGAAGACACAGTGATCTCAGGGATAAGGAGATACCCTCTGAGGTTGCCCAGCTGGGGAAGGTGGAGGCCTCCTGACACCTCTGGCTATTCTCTGTGCCAGCCCTGGAAGGAGCCTGGGTTTTGCATCAGAAATAACGGGCTTGCATCCTGGTGGTGTGGATGATCAATTGTGCTTCTCTCCTCGCCAGGACACAGATAGCCTTCTGATTTTAGGGTTGAGGGGTTGTGCATGCTGCGTTTTACCTGTGGCTCTGTCTTTATCAGAGACGTCTGGTAACTAACATTTTGACCTGGGATTTTGACACAGGTACCTCCTTGGCACCTGTACTTAGCTACCCTCACATGGAGCATAGCACCCAAATAACCCCTTTGACTTCCTTGCTTGCTCTTTTGCTCCTCGTCCTGCTTCTCACAGTTATTCAGCAAGCAGGACGTCAGTGGGTGGTGCCTCTTCTCCTGGCTCAGCCTCCACCTTCCCCTTGGGGCCCCCAGCGTGGGGCTGGGTCTCCCCCTCCACATCCCTACTCCCCACCTCTGCTGCCCATGTGGGCCCCAGCCTATCTGGCCGCACCCTCAGTGACCTCTGAGCTGGTTGGTCCTCACTTCCACCCTCATCCCACCAGACTGTTTTCTACGTGGCCACCAGGATATCCTTAAGAATATGAGTCCTTCAGGTCACTGGCCAGTTTGAAGCACCCCTACTGGCCTCCCAGTGCCCTGAGACCCAACTCCATCGTCCCCTGGTCCAGAAGACCCCCCTTTCTGGACTGGCGCCACCAATCTCTGCAGCTGGGATGCCTAGGAGCAAAGTCCCCTAGAGCCGGCTCTCCCTGCAGAGCTCATCTTTGGCCAGGGGAGGGAGGGAGAGGAGCTCTGGGAAAATCTGCAGTAGAAAAGCCTCTTTGCTACTCCCAGGTTGGCTACTCCTGGCACAGGTTGCAACTTTCTGGACAAAACCGTGTGAGTCAGCTCCTCTGCAGTGAACAAGGCGACCTCACAGAATGTTCTGTCTCAGGCTTCAGTTTGATGCAATCATGGATAAGTCAATCCTTTGTTATGCTCCTGGCCCTCACATTAGCAGGAAGCCTCCCAGGGTCCTTCCTCATGGCACTGACCCTCCTCTGACCCATGCTCCACTCCCACTGCCAGTGCAGTGCCTGACCTTTCCTGCTCTCCCCTGGACTTCCCGCATCTCTGCAGGGAAGGCTGTTGGCTTCTGGCCATCAGAGCAGCTGCTTCTCAATCATCCCTGTTCCCTACAGGTAGAATTGTCAGATTTCACAAACAAAAATACCTCACAATTCATAGGGCATGGGTACTTGTGCTAAAAAGTTACTCATTATCTGGAATTCTGCTAAAAAGTTACTCATTATCTGGAATTCCGACTTCCTGGGTGTATATGGTCAGCACTTCCCCACCTGTAGGGCACGACCGCTCTTGTGTGTGGTAGGGGTCCCAGCCTCAAGGACTTACAGAGTCCTAGGCAGCAGCTGAAGACTTGTAGAGTCTGAGACATCAACGTGAGGATGAGCATGGGGAACTCGCCTGGGCGTGTGTGCTTGTTACCTGGTGAGTGCTCTGCAGTGATTGGAGGAATGGATACTTACATAACTAAGAGCCTGTTCTAGGAGGAGTCTGAGGACCACCCTCAGGCAAGAAAGCTAGGTGGTTGGCACCGCAGGGAGCTGGGGGAGTAGGGGAGTTCCTGGGGCCTGAGCGCCCAGGTCATAGTGCACTGAACAGGACAGTCCTGCCCTTTCTTGTACTGTAGGTGGCAAAGCACCAAAAATCTGTGTGCATTTGAATCCCAAGGGGGAGCTTAAAGACTCTGCGTCAAATATTCTGACTTGTCCTGATTTATCTGATCAGGGTCAGGAATACGTATTTTTAACAAGTTCCTCAAGTAACGTTAATCAGAGTTTGAGAAACACTGCTATAGGGAGGTTGCAGGTCGTAGCTTTTTTTTTTTTTTTTTTTTTTTTGCCTGGTCTCCCCTGAGCCTTCAACAACCCTGTAACCCTGGCCTCATTACATTCATTCCCCCTGCGTCGCCCGAGAGGTGGTCACGTTGTGTCTGCTTGCGATCACCCAGCTTAGGATACCGGGCAGCAGAGACTCCACCCACTCTCCACCCTCACAACCTTGAACCCTAACATTTGTGATGTATCAAGATAAGGATCATTTACCTTAATTATCCTGATCAAATCCACACGCTTCAGAACAGCTCCTCTGGGAGAGGCTGGGAGAGAAACCAAGGCTTCTACTTAGTGGAGACACCGCTCTGGGTTCCTGACTCAGGTTCTTCCTCTGTCCATTGGGGACAACAGGGACCACCTCAGTGGGGCACTGAGAGGGTTAAACGGGGTCACGCAGGGAAAGTGCCCGCCCTCTCCCCACCCCAGCAGGCAATGGGTGCTCAGCTCAGCACAACCAGAGGCTGTAGCTGAGTTAGCCACCCAGAATCCACAGTGCTCCAGGAGGCTGTGTGTGTGTGTGTGTGTGTGTGTGTGCACACGCGCGGTCAGGCATGCGCACAGATGTGTGAGTAGAGATCCAGACGTGTGCAGGAGCAGCTGGTTAACTGTACTCTACATGTCTGCGTAAAAAGTCACCATCAGGAAGGGCGTATGGATGCCCATACTAGCTTCTCCTGGGAGTCAAAAGTGTCTTGTGTCTTGTGTCTGGCTCCTGTGTCTGTTGTCCCCTTAGAGCCCCTTACTCCCACCAAGGTGGTCTTGGAGAAGGGTAGCAGAGAAGGATCAGTACTGGACCTGCAATCCATTTTACTTTTCTGTTTTATTCTTCATTCTTTTTCATTATGTTATCTTCCACATTACAATGTCTCCTCTATAAGGGCGGGGATTTTTGTTTTCTTCATTTTTCTTCAGCGCTTGGAACAGTGCCAGGCACACAGTGGACATTCAGTGAATAGCTGTGGACAGATGAATTGTTGTCATCATAGTTTGTAGTTCTGTTTATTTGTTTACCTGGTTATTACTGGGGCCCGCGTCTGCCAGGCTTACTCTTATCGTTACGCTTGCACTAGCTCCATGTGTGGATTCCTACTAGGCATCCCAAGAATAGCCTTTGGATGGATGAACTAAGTAAGCCCCACAGTAAAGGGTAGGCTGGGCATGGCTGCTCATTGTGCTGGGAAGTTCTTTCCCTGAAGACCAAGGTCATTTTTAAAAAAATTCTGGGTCTCTGCTGAGAGAGGTGGGAGAAGGAGTCCCGGGCCCTAACCTTGTATTACTTCTCTGCATTCTGATTACAGCTCACAAGAGGAGGTTTTAGAATCCATGTGGCTAGAGAGGAAAATAATGGTGGGTTTTCTAAAAACAAGAATGATCTCGGCGCTGGGTGCGGTGGCTCACGCCTGTAATCCCAGCACTTTGGGAGGCCGAGACGGGCGGATCACGAGGTCAGGAGATCTAGACCATCCTGGCTAACACGATGAAACCCCATCTCTACTAAAAAATACAAAAAAAAAAAAAATATTAGCTGGGCGAGGTGGCGGGCACCTGTAGTCCCAGCTACTCGGGAGGCTGAGGCAGGAGAATGGTGTAAACCCGGGAGGCGGAGCTTGCAGTGAGCCGAGATCATGCCACTGCACTCCAGCCTGAACACTCCAGACTGTCTCAAAAAAGAAAAGAAAAGAAAGAATGATCTTGGCAAAAGCTGCAAAAACTCAAAGGGCAAACAGGGGCTGAGTGTGGCCTCTGCTGCAAGTCATTCATGCATTCCATGCATTGAAGCACCATGCTGGGGGTCATTGCAGCCTGTTTAACTCAGTATTTTTTTTCTTCTTTTTCGTTTTTGCTGGCTGTTTAACTCAATTGTCACACGTTCCTTCATTTCAACAATACACAAAATGATAGAGCAGTTCAGGGAAAGATCGACAGAAAGAGAGAAAGAATGAACTTCTGAGAGGTCAGGACATTTTTTACACAAAGGAGGACACTGAGCTGGCTTTGAAGCATGAAAAGGACCTTCCCAGACAGTGGATGTGGGAACAGGTGTGGGACTTCCAGGCAGAGAGACCGGCTGGAGACGAGTGTGATCTGATGAGCCGTGGAGTGTAGGGGATGTCACAGGACATCAGTCTGGATGGATGGCTGTTCCCGGGGACCAGACATGGGAACCAGACATGGCACTAGTGCAACTGTAGTAATAAGAGTGAACCTGGCTGAGCTGCATCCTCCCAAAATTCATACACTGAAGTCCTAACCCTCAATATTTCAAAATGTGACTGTACTTGGAGATAGAGTCTTTAAAGAGGTTATTAAGTTAGAATGAGGTCATTGGGGGCCCTAATCCTATAGGACGGGTACAGATGAGGAGAGAAGAGGAAGTTAGAACCAGGCACATGCAGAGGAGGACCATGTGAGGACATAGGGAGAGGACAGCCACCTGCAAACCAAGGGGAGAGGCCTCAGGGAAACCAGCCCTGCACATGCCTTGATCTTAGATTCAAGCTCTAGAGTCAAGCTTGAATCAATTTCAGCAATGCTAGCTAATCAGTTTCAGCAAATCCACTGCAGCTGCCCAGACGAGAACACTTCGTGTTGGCAGCCCCATCAAATTAATACAGTGGCTGTGAATGAGGGTCCTGAGGGGAATAGTCAGGCCTATACATGCAGGAGTTCTGCAGACTGTGACCTGATTTTACCCTGTAGGTGAGCTCATTCCATGGGAGGGCCTGGTGGGTGTTGGAGAAGCAGCTGTGGATAGAGGTGAGCATCCTGGGAGGGCTGCATGGAGACATCTACTCGTGTGTATACAGGAGCGTGAGGGACAGAAAGGGCCCAGTGGACACTTGGAGTGTGGCATGGATGACCAAACTACCCTGAAGTTGGTATGAGAGAGATCAGACAAAACATTGGCCTCCCGTTCAGGATCTCTGTCACTGAACCACCGGCATAGCCACCTCCCTCCTCCTTGTCTCCTCCACATGCCCCATGCAGGCCCAGACTGAAGTTCTGTGGGGTCCCCTACACTCCACAACTCACCACATCACACTCTTCTCCAGCTGGTCCCTCTGCCTGGAGGTCTCACTCCTTTCCCCATCTGCTAGGTGAAGTCCTTCTCATGCTCCAAAGCCAGCTCGTGTCCCCTTGTCCATGAAAACTGACTCCTCAGAGGTTCATGCTCTCTCTCTGTCCATCTCTATCTGAGCTGCTCTACCATTTTGTGCACCCAGGCTCATGTGACAATTGAGTGAAACAGCCTGCGATGACCCCCAGCACAGTGCTTCAATGTGTGACACGCAATGGAGACCACAGTGAGCCCACCCCTGACCCCTCACACAGAAGCTGCTTTGTGACTGTTTGCCGAGCAAAGTTTGGACAGTGCTGGACCTTGGCCTTCTGTGTGAGACACAGACAGGGCTTCCCTGTGACCTTGGACAGGCTGGGTAAACCTCAAGAGATTTATTTGCCAAGACAGGCAAGGCATGATGCAAGGGAAAGCACATAGGAGTGGATGACCCTATGAAGGGGCCCCATCCTAAAGAGCCACTCTGAGCACAATTGCAGAGAAATGTCTGAATCTGGTTGCAGCCATCTGCCCTGCCACCAGCCCGCACATGTGCCATCTGGGATCTCAGACCCTGGGCCCTCACTGTCACCAGCTGTGGGACCCTGGGAAAGCACTTATGTCCTTGTCTGTAAAATGGGAACAATAATAGACCTTGCTGGGTTGTTAAGGGGTGGGTGATATCACAAGTGCAAAGCATCTGGCGTGGATTGGTGCATGGTGGGGGCTCAATACCTTGGCGGATGGACAAGGCTTGGGGTCCTGACCTTGTTACCTCTAGTGGGCACTCATCTCTGATACAGTCCAGACTCTAGAATCAGAGGGTGGGGCACAGCCTCATGGAAGCATGCTTAGAACATGCAGGGTGGGGTGGGCAGGCACACAGAGAGTCAGACTTGGATGCAACAAAGGACTCACTCACCCATTTATTCCGTTATTGAGTGTCTGATCCTCTTCATTTGACAGATGAGGAAACACATCGTGCTTGGTGAAGATAGGCAGGGAACTCACCTGGCTACAGGGTAGCCAGTGCCTGAGATGCCCCTGAATGAAGCTTCTGCTCCTGGTCATCTCTCTTCCACAGCACAGAGTACAGGACTAAGTGTAGGGCTCTGGGCCACACTCTCCCCGCCAAATTCCGGCTGCACCACTTAGGAGATATGTGACTGGGTAAGCCACCTAACCACTTCAAGCCTTGCCTTTCCCATCTGTGAAATGGGGATAACAGTGGTGCCTTTCTTCATAGGAGTCTTATGAGGGGTAAATGCGACCATCTAGGTGAAGGGCCAGATACCCGGCCTGGAGCATGGTAAGCAATCAATGTCACCATTCCCAGAGCTGCCTCTATAAAGACAGTTATAACCAGTGTTTGCAAAATGCTTTATTGTTAATGCCAACATAAAATTCAAAAAGTTAGTCATTGGCACCTGCAACTGATACTCTACTATTCGCAGCAGGCTTCCCTTCTTCCACTCCCAGCCAGGCCCATAAGATTACAACTATATCCACAAGATGATATAATCAATCATTAAATGGGCCATTTCCACCTTGATATCCAGATGTTTTTCTTAAAGAATGAATGGCACTTGAGTGTATTGAAATCAACCATGATTGACAGGGCACACCCCAGCCTTTCTATATAATTTCCGGAGTTCTTGGATCACAGCAAGAATCTGATCCTTGTGTACAGAGGGAAACTGAGGTCCAGAGAGGGGAAGTGTTGCCCCAGTGTCACACAGCAGGTTGGGACCAAAACAGTAGCCCCATTTCAGGCTTCCATTCCAACATTTTTTCCATGCAGGATGAACTGACAGTTGTTGTTGCTGATAGGTGGGGGACCAACCTTGGACCTGTGCTTCCTGGTGGCCCTCTTCCACTGGAACAACCCTCCTACTGAGCTTTGTGGCACTGAGCTGGGCATCAAGGGCCTGGACTCTGGACCTCTCTTTGCCACTAACATGCTGGTGAACTTGAGCAAGTCATCCAGCCTCTCTGGATCTCAGTGCTAATCTTCATTGATGAAGAGTGAGGGCGAGATTGAATGTTCTCCAAATTTCCCCAAGGCACCTGTGTCTTGCAGTTGTGTGGGTGGAAGCAATCATCATGGAGTAATATTATTTGTAATGCCTCATTAATCAACTAAACCTGTGTAAATCACTAGCTACCAGCATACAGATGGGCCATAGCATAGCCACCTTCATCTCCCACCCTGAGGCGTGTAGAGTTAAGAAGCCCCACCTCAGGGGCGGTTCACTTTGCCAAGGAAGAGGATATCATTATCCACAATGAACATCAGAAAAGGCCTGTTGAACACTATCCTCTGAGAGCTCAGGCGGGCCGACCTGAACGTGAAGATTGTCCCAGTGGCTGCCGCTGCTCTGGTTCCCGACTCATCCACCTCCACCACAGCTTTGTGCACCATCTGCAGGGGAGACACCAGGCATCACCAGGCCAGCAGGGGTGGGTGGGTGAAGCCATCATATCAAACGGCAAAGTTTCTGCCTGTGGGCATCATCCTCTAAGTATCTGTTCAACTGAGCCATGGAACAAGTAGGAAATGGAACAATGGAGCAGCTACTCTGCCCCAGGCACTGTGCTGGGAGGTGACGTCACATGTGTCTGTCATTGAATTCTCATAACATCTTGGAGCAAGGTGTAATTCTTCAATTTTATAGAAGAGAGAAAGGAGGCTCAGAGAGTCAAGTATTTTTTGGAGATCACACAGCTAGGAAGTGCCTTCTTAGTTTTGATTGTTTAAAACAGGACTCCTTAACTCAAGGAACAGTGGTGGATATGGCTTCCCATTACATGAAGGATAAGACATAAAGTGAAACTTTTGCTTCTTGGGGGAAAAGAGAGGGAGAGGAAGAGGGAGAGAATAGAATAGAATAGAATAGAATAGAGGACTGGAGTGCAGTGGAGTGGAGTGGAGGGGAGGGGAGGAGTGGAATAGAATAGTAGACAGTGAAGTGGAGTGGACTGGAATGGAATGGAAGAGAATAGAGTAGAATGGAATGGAATAGAATAGAATATAGTAGAATAGAATAGAATGGAGTGGAGTGGAGGAGTGTAGTGGAGGAGTGGAATGGAGTGGAGTGAAAGAGTGGAGTGGAGGAGTGCAGGAGTGGAGGAGTGGAGTGGAGGAATGGAGTGGAGGAGTGGAGTGAAGTGGAATGGAATAGAATAGAATGGAGTAGAGTGGAATGGAATGGGATGGAAGGGAATGGAGTGGAGTGGAGTGGAACGGAATAGAGTGAACTGGAGTGGAGTGGAGTGGAGGAGTGGAGTGGAAGAGTGGAGTGGAGGAATGGAGTGGAGGAGTGGAGCAGTGGAGTGGAGTGCAATGGAATAGAATAGAATGGAGTAGGGTGGAGTGTAGTGTAATGGAGTAGAATAGAATGGAGTAGAGTGGAATGGAATGGGATGGAACGGAATGGAGTGGAGTGGAGTGAAATGGAATAAAGTGAACTGGAGTGGAATGGAGTGGGGTGGAGGAGTGGAGTGGAGTGGAATAGAATAGAGTGAACTGGAGTGTAGTGGAGGAGTGGAGTGGAAGAGTGAAGTGTAATGGAATGGAATAGAATAGAATGGAGCAGAGTGGAATGGAATGGGATGGAATAGAATGGAGTGGAGTGGAAGAGAAGAGAGTGAACTGGAGTGGATTGGAGGAGTGGAGTGGAGGAGTGGAGTGGAGTGGATTGGAGGAGTGGAGTGGAAGAGTGGAGTGGAGGAGTGGAGTGGAGGAGTGAAGTGGAGGAGTGGAGTGGAGGAGTGAAGTGGAGGACTGCAGTGGTGTGGAGGAGTGGAATGGAGGAGTGGAGTGGAGTGGAGGAGTGGAGTGGAGGAGTGGAGTGGAGGAGTGGAGTGGAGGAGTGAAGTGGAGGACTGGAGTGGAGTGGTGGAGTGGAATGGAGGAGTGGAGGAGTGGAGTGGATGAGAGGAGTGGAGTGGAGGAGAGGAGTGGAGTGGTGGAGTGGAGGAGAGGAGTGGAGTGGAGGAGAGAAGTGGAGTGGAGGAGAGGAGTGGAGTGGAATGGAGGAGTGGAGTAGAGTGGAGGAGTGGAGTGGAAGAGTGGAGTGAAGGACAGGAGTGGAGGAATGGAATGGAGGAGTGGAGTGGAGTGGAGGAGTGGAGTAGAGTGGAGGAGTGGATTGGAGTGGAGGAGTGGAGTAGAGGAGAGTGGAGGAGTGGAGTGGAGTGGAGGTGTGCAGTGGAGGAGAGTGGAGGAGGAGTAGAGTGGAATGGAGTGGAGGTGTGGAGTGGAGGAGTAGAGTGTAGTGGAGGAGTGGAGTGGAATGGGATGGAATGGAATGAAATGGGGTAGAGTGGAATAGAAAGAATAGAATAGAATGGAATATCTTGGAAAGCGAATGCATAGGAGCTTCTGAACCCACCTCAGACACCTGGATATTTGTGTGGTTACTGATGCCGGACAGGTCAGCATGGGAGGTGAAGACGTTACTGATCCCCAGCTTGGGAAGGACTTTCTCCAGCTGATAGGAGCCCTCAATGGAGAATTTGGGAAGGTAAAGCTCGAGCTGCCTAGAAAAGGAAAAGGAGCTTTCTTAGACTGTTCTAGGTCATTGGCACACTGAGCTTCACCCCTTGGCTTCATAATGCACTTCTTAGTTTTGATGCTTTAAAAAAAGGACTCCTTAACCCAAGGAACAATGGTGGTTATGGATCCTCTGGCCTCTTGTCTAGGATGAGCCTCCTCTTGCTCTGGACTTGGGCATGGGCTGCCCTAGAGGTCTCTGCCCACTCTGGCACCACCCTAAGGAACCCAGCTTCCAGGCCTTGTCCCTCCAACTGGGCTAGGATCCCAGGACCTGGATGTCACAAGATGCCTCTGGGCTTGAAGGCAGCTCCTTGGCTGGGCGAGTCCTTCCCACCAGTGCTGTGTGGCCCTGGTAGGGCGTGTGTGTCTCCCTGGGGCTGTATGGAGTTAGGCTGGCCCTGGGGTAGTCTGAAAGTACCTCTTTTTGAACATCTTAAGCCACTTCCTCAGTGTTTTCTCGCTCAGTCCATTCTCCACCTGCTGCATCTTTCCCTCACTGGGGAGAATGAACAAAGCCGTGGCATTGCCTTGGTAGGGGACCCCCACCACCCTGCAGGAGAGGTTCCGGTCCAGGAGGTAGTGATACTGGTCCTCGCGGCTCATCATGGGTACCCGCACAACAGTCTCTGGAGTCACGTAGAAGTCTTGCTCTTGGGTGCCTTTGTGGTTGAAGCTTGTCTCCCACTTAGCTAAAGATGAAAAGAAAGAAAAACGAAAAAGAATTTTGTGGAAGAATTAGAAATTCTCAGCTGCAAATAAAAGGAGTGAAGACAGTAAAGATAGCCAGCAGAGACCATCTTTATGGCAGCCTCAGAGCAGTGACTGTTGAACCTCTTGAATGTCAAGGCAAGTCCTTTCATAACACTGGGCCCATTCTCGGACTTCTCATAGGGCTTTTCCTTCCACATCTGCAAAACAAGGAGGCCGGTTTTCACATCTTCAGAGGCCCTGGACCCCTAATGTTCTTTGATTCTCTAATGTTTTACTCAAGGCCAAATCTCCAAGTGAAGAGGGTAAAAAATGTGGCTGGCCATGAATGCTACCTGATATCTGGGTGAGCTTCTCTGTTTGCACTTTCTTCTCAATATTTTAATTTAAGTTTTAGAGAGAAGTTCGTATGGATCCTGGAAACGAATGGTTTTTCCCATTGGGAAGTCTTCAGTGACCCTTCTCTTACCTTCCTATGGGAACTTCTGAACAAAATGCTACAAGTAATTGCTTCCAACTTCTTTTTTTAATTTTATTTATTAATTTATTAATTTATTTATTTGAGATGGAGTCTCGTTCTGTAACTAGACTGGAGTTCAGTGGCACAATTTTGGCTCTCTACAGTCCCCACCTCCGAGGTTCAAGCGATTCTCCTGCCTCAGCCTCCCAAGTAGCTGGAATTACAGGTGCCTACCACCACGCCTGGCTAATTTCCGTATTTTTTAAGTAGAGACGGGGTTTCACTATGTTGGCCAGGCTGGTCTCGAACTCCTGACTTCAGGTGATCTGCCCATCTTGGCCTCCTAAAATGTTGGGATTACAGGCGTGAGTCATCACGCCTGGCCTGTTTCCAACTTCTTCATTGTTATCAAAGGAAGACCCCACCCAATACCATCCTTAGCTTATTTCCCAGTTGTCCTCAGCAATCTGGTGTAATGGGGACCGCCCTGCACCAGGGGATAGGAAATCTCAGAGTCCAAGTTCAACACTCACTGCTGCGGTCTCAATGTGTGTGTCCCCACATTGCTCATATGTTGAAACCTAACCCCGAGGTGGTGGTATTAGGACGGGGGGCCTTTGGGAGTTGATTAGTTCATGGGGGTAGAGCTGTCACGAACATGATCAATGTCCTTACAAAAGAGACCACAGAGAGCTGCCTTGCTCCTTCGAGCAAGGACATACTAAGAAGGCACTGTCATGAACCAAGGAACGGGCACTGCATCTGCCAGTGCCTTGATCCTGGACTTCTCAGCCTCCAGAACTATGAAAAATAAATGTTTGTTGTTGCTAAGTCACCCAATTTACGGTATTTTGTTATAGCCACCCAAATGGCCAAAGATACCATCTGTGACCATAGGAAGGGGAGGTGTTAACAATTTACCTTCCTTCCCAACCCTTCCCACCCTCTCCTCTCCTCTCTTCTCCTCTCTATCCATTCTTGCTTTCCACAGGGTCAGCACCTGGCGGGAGCTGCAGACACGAACAGAAATCCTTACAAGGAATGTCAGGGAGATAAGCAGAGGTCAGCTCTTACTGAGGAGTCCGGAGGAGGCATTTCAGAGGAAGAAGCATTTGTCTGAGGGAGTCTTGGCCTCTATGAGGGCAGAAGGGCCAGGATCTGGGGCATATGGGGGACTGGGAAATGCCCTCTAAGCCCTTCTGGGGTCTGTGTCCTGCCCTGAGTGGCTGAGGTGTTGGTGTCTTTATCATGGTGGCCACAGTGGGTTCATGCTTCAGAGCCTGTATGAAAACTGGGGCTTCGGATGCTCACAGGAGCCCAAAGACAGCCATCAGCTCTTCGTCCATGGAGGAAACAGCATCTCAGGCTCACTAACCCCATCCACAGCAAGAAGGCACTCATCTTACCTTCTCTGGCTACTTGTTTACTTAATTTTTCTCAGCAGGCACCCGAAAGAACTTAATCTACTCCCCGTCCTTTACGTATGTGAGGGAATTGGGAATTCTTTAGAAAAAAGCAGCAGAAAAGCCAGAGAATGCGCAGGTTTGGGCCCAAGGCCCTTACCTTTAAAGAAGATGTAATTCACCATGACCAGGACTGCGTTGCTGTCGAGGTTCTTAAGCAAGTCCACAATTTTGCCCTTCGTTTGCTTTGCCACATAATCATTGATCTGCTTCAGGGCTCCCGCAGAGTCCCCAAAGTTGGTGGGGAAAGAGTCTGCCAGGTACAGTGTCTTCATGGCACTCATGAAGGTGTCCTGCACGTCCACCACCAGGTCGGTGAAAAGGGCATTGCCGAGGCTCAGCTGGAAGCCATCTCTGGGCTGGTTGAGCTCCTGCAGGAGCTGCTGAAAGCCTCTGTGCAGCTCCTCCTCTGAGTTTTTCTGGAGGTCAAGGCCCAGGCCCTCCAGGATCTGCCTCTTTGTGCTGGACCCAGCCCCCAGGGAGAGCATGGCCAGGCTCATGGAGATGCTCAGAGGGGAGAAGAAGATGTTCTGGCTGGGGGCAGCGGAAGCCAAGGCCCTGTAGAGGTCAAACATAAAGTCCCTTCTGCTGCTGGGGGCCACCGTGGCACCTACATGGAGGTCCTTGACTCTCTTCTTCATCTCCCGGGGGTGGTGGCGGTGAAGGGAGGCCTCCTGAGGGCTGAGAAGCACCAGGCACAAGAGGAGGAAGAGCTGCATGGCGGCTGTTCTTTGTTCTGAAAGGGAAAGAAGGTGTCCTTAGAGAGGGGTGGGGCTGGTCCAGGCACTGATTTTCCAGAGATGTCCCCACCCAGCACTCAACGGGTAGGTTTGGTCCATTCAGCTTCAAAGAGAAGGGATGGCACCCCCGAGACTGGGGATGAGAGCTTACACAGGGCGGCAGTGGCTCCAGGACAAAGACTTAGGGACAATGGAGAGAGGAAGGAGGGAGAGGAGGTGCAGACCGAAGGCAGGGACCTGGCTGCCAGGACAGGAACCCTCCCTGCCCATCCACATCAAGGGACACATTTTGGAGGATGGGACATGGAGGGAGAGGATTCCCCCTGCTCTGCTTTGTCTCATCAGCATCTTGAGGTTACCAGGGAACTAAGCTGCTTCCATGTGCGCTTCTGGCCTTCACTCTGGTGTCTTGGTTTGGCACATGGCAGGGCCCTGTGGTCCTTCTATGAACTCAGACCAGCTACGCACCTGGGGCCATCAGCACTGCTGGCCTTGCCCTGTTCATTCAGCAAACGTGGAGTGAGCATCCACCCCGGGGTAGGCAGGATGCCAGGATGCCAACTGTCCCTTTCTCCTTCCCCCAGGGGCTGCTCCATGCCTCCCTTGTCTCACAGAGAGACACCTTCCCCTCCTAGGGGAATTCTGCCTGCCCTCTTCATGTGAGCATCTCCACCGTCCTCCTGTTCTGGGCTGAATTGTGCTCCCCAAAACGCATATGCTTAAGTCCTAACCTTCAATACCCCAGAATGTGACTATATTTGGAGACAGGGCTTTTAAAGAGGGGACTGAGTTAGCATGAGGTCACTAGAATGGGCCCTATGGACATGTGACTATGTCCTTACACAAAACTTAAAAAGAGGAGATCAGGATAGAGACACGCACAGAGGGAAGACCAGGTGAAGACAGTGAGAAGGCAGCCACCTGTGAGCCAAGGAGAAGGGCCTTGGAAGGAACAAATCCTGCTGGCGCCTAAACCTCAGACTTCCAGCTTCCAGAGTTGTAAGGAAAGAAATTTCTGTTGTTGAAGCCCCCTAGCCTGTGGGACTTTGTGACGGCAGCCCATGCAGGCAAAGACATCTCTTCATCTTCTAGATGAGGAGGCATTCATCTTTGACTCTAGAGCTTCTCAGGGGGAACTTTGTGGGGTCTCCCATCACTCCTGACGTGGCCTTTGCCTTCAGTCCTCCCTTTCCTCCCTCCACTTCACCCAGGAGCTGTTTCTGTGTCCATGCTTCCCCATCTGGCTACGGGTAGAAGTCTTGCCTCCTCCCTCCTCAGTAGGAAACAGCCCAGGCTCTGAAGCCGCTGCCTGGGTTCAAATCTCAGCCCTGCTGTGCCCTTGCAGTGAGATTTTGGGAAAGTCAGTTACACCCTGAGCCACTCTCCACAACTGTAAGACGGTGATGATAGCAGCACCTACATCACGGGGTGCTTGGGGGCACATGCTGTGGAAGGATGAGCAGTAGGTATGGCAGTTTCCAGCAGAAGCCCCATCTGAGGCCCCCATATTCTCAACTGTATCATAGGGTGCATGCTTCACACACACCCACACACACAAACACAAACACACACACTTGTGAGCCCGGCAGCACCCGGGCCAGCTAATTATCATGTGCAGAGGGCCCGCCTGGCTTCTGATGTGAGCTTTGCCCTGTGTGTCACCTTGGAGAGAATCCTTTTCTGCTAGGCTCTCTCTATGGGCACAATGTCATCAGGGTTCCCAGATCCCCACCAGGCAGGGGCAGCCTGTCACAGCATCCCATGACCCAAATAAAACCAGACTCCAAAGGGCCCCAAACAGCTGCGTGGGAAATCGCTTGCAGAGTGGCCATGGGGCTCAGCAGTGGAGAGAGAATGGTCTCAGGAATTGGGCAGGCTTGGACTGTAGGCCTGTCTTTAAGTGAAGCTCAATAACTCCAGCAGGTCACCCTTGCCAGTCCAGCCTCTAAATTGCGCCCTGAGCTCCCCCTGAGAAGGAGGCTCATGTAGAAGGTTCTGCTGTAGCAGTTGGGCGCATTGTCCTCACCCTTTTTCAGGCACTGTGCCAACTCCTTCAGCCCCATACCACCCAGAAAGGTACGTCTTGCTGCTAGCTCTATTTTACAGATGGGTAATCCGAGGTTCGGAGAGATGGAGTTGCCTGCTAACATTAGCAAAGCTTGGACTCAGGCCCGGTTACCACTGTGCCTCTACAGAGTCCTGCCTCCTCCGTTCCTGTGCTGCATCTTCCTGATTTTGAAATCCCTGACTTAGTAGCCACCAACAATAGCCCTAATCTGCAGATAATGAGTGAGCAGAGTCTGGGCTTCCCCCCGCTAACACTCCCTGCCTGTTCCCACCATGGCACTCGCCTGGAGAGCTTTGAAGGACATGGGTGGGTGGTTCAATCTCTGGCTCCTCTAAATGAGTCTATTTTGCAGCACAATATGGTCCCTCCTGCCAAGTGTTGGAACCAGCCATGTATGGAGATGCTGCTAAAGAAACAATGTGGCTCAACCCCCCACAGAGTCACACTGAGCTGATAATTTCGAGAACAGTTTCAGAAGCAGGGGAGTTTCCTTCTTGGATAGAGCCCAGGGGCAGCTGACCAGAGAGTCCCAGTGAGGCCCTGGCCTCCATTCTCTCATCTATGCAACTGCTAGGTCACCCTGGGCAAGCCTCACCCTTTCTGGGCCTCAGTTTCTTCATGTGCAGTCTGCCGTGTGCTGTGGACACCCCTTTGGGACCCCTGCCCCTTGCCAAACACTAGAGATCCGATGGGGAGGAGCTGCTTCTCCGGGTGTGCACTGAGCCTCCCCCAGGGTCTGTTTGGAGAGGGCCCCAGGTTCACTTAGGCTCTCCTGGGCTCCACGTTTGAGACCCAGAAATCTTGCTCCCTCTGGGCCCACTGTCTCTATCTTTTAGTAAAACCACTAATTATTCAAGACCTACTAGACACTCCATAAATATTACTATGTTTAGCCTTCACCAAAAGTAAGCTCTCTATTTTACAGAGTTTTCCAAAAGTAAACTCACTCTGTTTTACAGATTGAATTGACTGAGGCTAAGTGAAGTGGAAAAGCTTGTTCCCGTTACTGAGTGCTGGAACCAGAATTAAAATCCGGGTTCCTCTGACTCCTGCACAGTCTGTCTCTGAGTGGCTCTGAGGAGTGATACCTCGTTCCTCCTCGACCTCACCTCCTGGTGTCCTCAGGCGGTTCACCTGTATTAGCCCATTTATACTTCTCCACAGTAACATGGAGTTGGTATCATTATCCTAACAGTGCAAAAGAAGAAACAGAGGATCAGAGAGGCGCCTCCAAGAGGCAGTGGGGTTTACCATCACACTCTTGGGCCTCTGGTGGAAATATACGGCTTTGACAGAGACAGGTGAAGCCCTGGGAGCCTCCCATCCCCCAGACCAGCCTCTACCAAGTGCCTTGAGAGCCTGGTCGGGCTGCCCCTCTCCTGGTCCCTGACTTTAGCATTTCTGCAGAGGGAAGAGAGGGGATCAGTCAAGTTCATCTGTCATCTCAGGCCAAGGTGAATTGAGGTGGCAGGTGCTGGGGACGTGATGGGTGGGCCTTGGTCAGTCCTCCCGCTGGCCCCCACCGTCCATGAAGCCCAAATCTGCTGACTGATATTTCCCGTGTTGGGTAACGAAGTCATGCCCAGTTCTGCCCTGGACTGAGCTGTGGGAACTGTGTTAGTGAGGAGGGTCTGTCCGATATCTTCTAATTACAAAGAGGGATGTGAGGCTTGGAGCCCAGGCAGAGATGAGAGACAAAGTCATAGCTTCCTCTACATCCTAAAGACCCAGGAACAGAACTTCCCAGAAGAAGTAATCTTGACTTCCTGTTCCACTCCAGCCCATCAGCAAGGCTTGTCAGTTCTAGCTCCAAAACAGGTCTTAAAACTGCCGCGTCTCCCTGGCTTTCTCACTGCCCCCAATGGAATCTCCCACCATCTTCCCCTGGGCTACCCCAGTAGCTTCCTTTCTTTGCCGTGCAAGGCTTTCTATATACAGCATATAAAAGAATCTCCTTCAATCATAAATATAGTCACAGCACTTCCTCGCCTAAGAAACTCATGGCCAACTCCTGTGTTTCAGATAAATGCTAACTTTGATTTGTGCTCTAACCCACAAGGGCTCCTGTGATCTGGCTCTACCTGGCCTGGACCTGCTCTGCCCTGGATCACAAGATACCCCCAGGCTCACTTTTCCCAGTTTCTCAAATGCAGCAAGTTCTGTCCTAACCCTGGGCCTTTGCACACCTTCCCTCTCTACTGGAACCCTCCCCTGACCTTTCTCACCAAGGCCAACTTCTGCACAGCCTGCAGGCCTTTGCTTAAATGTCACTTCTTTGCAATACCTTATCACACTGGACCTTTTCCCCTCCCACAGCTATTCTCTGGAACAGTGCCTTGACTGTTTCTCTCAAAGCTCCTTCAATTACACATATGCCTTTATATATGCATTTGTCATTGACGTTTTTCATTCCAGCCTCTCTCTGCATGGGACCCTCACCTGTGCTGCTCTTACCTTCAGGAACTTGCAGTCATGAGAGATGCTCCATACACCTTTGTAGAATGAACGAATGAATGAATGAATGAATGAACTGACCCCTGTCTCCTTTTCTGTAATTCAGAGACATTAGACTGCAAGTTGGACACTGAGCAGTGGAAAAAGCCAGGCTAGCCACCCAGAGCTGAGCTCTCTCCGCCCCGGGGCTCACTTGCCAGATGACCTTGAACAACTCCCTCCCTGTCTCTCAGCTCTGGTTTCCTTTTATTTCTTTATTAAAACCGCTTGATTGAGACATGACTACTATTCACAAAGTTGCACATATTTAATGTCTACAACCTGACAAGTTTGGAGATGAATCTACATCTGTCACTTATCATCACCGTCAACACCATGAACACGTCCATCACCGCTAGGCATCTGCTGCCTGTATTCTTCATGCTTCGGTTTCCTGATCTACGAGCAAGGACACTGGCCCAAGGAAGTGCTTTCCCCTTTTATTGCTGTGTATCTGGCCAAAAACCCTACCCTCAGAAAAACAAAAAATTCTGCTTACTTTATTTTTACATTTTGTTCATTTAACAAACTGCCACATGGTTACTGTCTATCATGAGCAGCTACCACAACCGGCCTGGGTGGCAGCCTCCAGGCAAGATGCCCTTATCTCAGGGAAGCAGATAATATTAGATCATTGTTCCTGATTTCCAAAGGCCCAAGACTCCAGGTACAGAAAACAACAGAAGCTGCCATTTACTGAGCACCTCCTATCCAGCTGACATTTTGTCCCCACAGCTTTATTTCAGGGTCTCTCAACCTTGATCCTATTGACCTTTTCAACAGGATGATGCTCTGCGATCTGGTCCTGGGCACTGTGGGATCAGCAGCATCATCGCTGGCCTCTAGATGCCACTAACCGCCATCTCCCTTCCAGCTGTGGCAACCAAATGTGTCTGCAGACATGGCCAGATGTGCTGAGTGAGAGCACCCGCTGTATTTGATCTTCAGTCACACCATCCAAAGGGTATAATTATTTCCATCTTACCTATGAGGAAACGGAGGCTCTGCCAGAGTTAGTGTGGAGCATAAGGTCACAGAGCTCAGGGGACCCACTCACCTCTGCTGCCTTGGATACCTGAAACTGCAGAGGTGAGACTCCTTCAGAGCTTTGCAGCCCCCAAACCCCAAAACTCTAGAGTCCATCCTTTCCTCGCCCCACATGCCCTCAAGCCCGCGGGACCTCCCGTTGAGGCATCTGTACTTACTGTGTCCTGTAGCCAAGCGTGCACACAGTGGAGGTGGCAGTCCCTCGGGCTCAGGAAAGGGCAGAGGGCTGGCTGGATTGCAGCTAGCATTTGTCACTGACCACAGCCGGCCCTGTCTCCACCCATCCCTAGCCCCGCCCTAGGCCAGCCCTTTCCTTTCCAGGCAGGTTTCCAGCCAGCAGGCCTGCCTGCAGACGCAGCTGCCTGCTCCAGAGGCTTTGACCACGATGCACACTCGCTGCCCCCCAAGACTTACGCCACCAACCAGGTCACCATTTGCCTGGAATGGCATGGGCACTTCTGAGAGACAAGACCAAAGAGCCTGCCCATTGTTGGTATTCCAGAGACAGGGAAAGGGACAGCTCCAGCAAACCCTCTCTTTTTTCAGGCACTATTCCTTGGTTTTCTGCAGCGAATTTCTTGTAGATTAATCGGGGCATAGGCTTGAGCCTGAGAGCTCCCCACAGGCCTGCGATGCTGACTGGGTCATAGATCCCAATAGTTGGATTCTAGTGGGAATGAGAGAGATTGAGAGTCTCACCATGCCTGCAATGAATGGGTCGCTGTAGCCAAGACTGTGATTGCACCAATCACTGAATTGGGGCTCTGAAGAATGAAGGGAATTCTCAGTCGTGCATTTAATTAGGGGCAGAGTGGGGCTGGTGCCCAGGTGGCTGACTCTCAGGCCAGTACTTATTGCTGAGAAAGGAACTGCGTTCAGGATTTCTATGGGCTTGGGTGGATTCTCCCTTTCTGCTTTGAAATCCAGGTTCCCTAACTCAGCCACACACTCTTACGAGCATTTCCAAGACAGCGGTGCAGGGTGCTGTCTCAAACCTGGTTATGTTTCCAAGGTCCCCTGTGCCTGGGGGACACAGTGTGTTGTGTATGGCCGTGATCATGGAAGTTTGTGTGGCTGCAGGTGGGGTGTGGAGTTGGTAGAGCAAATCAGAGGTTATACGTGGAAAGTGATCTTGATGTTCAGCAAACACTGTCCATCAACCTTTGAGACATTTCCTCTTCCTTCTTCGTGGTTTTGAGGCCCAATTATGGGGCTGTTGGATATCCACAGAAATAATAAGAACTAGTATTTATTCACACTTTTAAAAAGACCGCGTATTACACCAAGTGCTTTACACACATTATGTCTTTTCATCCTTACAACAACCCTTCAAGGGAGACACTGATCTCCAGCTGGGTCCTAATTACAATCATAAGAAAGAAGCAGCAGATTGGAGTCAGAAGAAGGTGATGTGATGGTGGAAGCAGGAGAGGAAAAGTCAACGTGATGTTGGAGCCAGGTGCCAAGGAGTGAGGAAGCTTCTAGAAGCTGCAGAAGGCAAGGAATGGATCCTCCCCTAGAGCCCCCCAGAAAGAGTGGAGCCCTGCCAATATCTTCATTCTAGCCCGGTGAGGCCTCTGGCCTCTACAACCATGAAAGAAGAATTTTGTGTTGTCTGAGCCACTGTTTGTGATAACTTCTTAGAGCAGCCATCAGAAACTAGGGCAACACCCCCCAGATGGGTTCCAGATGAAACTACTTTGGGAAAGGTGGGCTAACCAAGTTCCTGTGGGCCATCTCCAGCCTGTGTGTGCTGTCTGTGCTCTGACTACCCAGTAGGGAAAGACATCATGTGCCGTTTCCCACGCTTACACCTGAAGGAATGTCTTGAGAATTTGGGGGAAAGTCTGAGGTAACTCATGACTCCCACTGCCACACGGAAAGGACTCTGAAGGAATCAGGACTGACGGGGGTGAGTTTTGAAAGGAAAGATTTGGAAGGGGTCTCGGGGGCATGGCATCCCAGTCTATCAGTCTTCTCTGGCTGCTGTAACAAAATACCTCACGCTGGCCTGGGTTAAACACACACTGGCTTAAACAATAGAAATGTATTTTCTTACAGTTCTGGAGGCTGGAAATTAAAGCTCAAGGTGCTGTCAGGGTTGGTCTCCGGTGAAGGCTCTCTGCCTGTCTTGTAGATGGTTGCCTTCACTGTCCTCCCAGGGCCTCTTCTCAGTGAGCCCACACTGGACACACACATACATGCACACACACACACACACACACACACACCAAGAGAGGGAGTGGACAGAGGGAGAGAGTGAGCTCTCTGATTTCTCTTCCTCTTCTTAAAAGGACACCAGTCTTATCAGATTAGGGTGCTACTTTATAACCTTATTTAACTTTAATTACTCCCTAAAGGTCCAATCGCTACAAACAGTCATAACAAGTCCTACAAGCTAGGACTTCAACATAAGAAATTGCGGGAGATGCAATTCAGTCCATAACACCCAGGGTGCTTGCATAGGGGGAGCCAGTGGCCAGAATATGAGACTTTGGTGTCCTAGAGCCTAGCAGGGCATGGGAAGGGATCAAAGTGGGGAAGTGATTTCTGGGAGAAGGGCTGAGAAACCAATGCTGGCCCCTGTGATGCCTTGCCCTGCTGAGCACAGGTGCTCCTCTGCTTGGCCCTCAGCCTCCCTGCCCTCTGTTCCATGGTACTGGGCCTCATGGGGATTGAGTGAGACCAGTTCAAGAGCCTACAAGATGTCACTCAGGGCCTGGCTGATGCTTCTGCTCTGAAGTGGGGCACTGGTCTTAATCACTAGTAGGGTGACCAACCATTCCAATTTGCCTGGGACTGAGGAATTTCTGATGGTGTGGGATATTCAGTGCTAAAACTGGCAAAGACCTTGGCAAACTGGGGTGGGTTGGCTACCTGAGTTATTAGGCTCTTGTCTTGTTCTGGGATCTAGCCTCTAGCTCCTGATCTAGGCCTTGTGTCTTAATAACTTTCCCATTTTTCTTGTCTTCTCAGTCTTTGTGGGGCTGTCAATCTTGCCTTAAACATCTGCTATGATCCTCCTATAATCAGCCACCATGCTTCCCTCTGCCCATCATCTGCCTGCCTGCATGAGCTAAAGCATACTGGTACTACCTTTCCCCTTCCCTTCCTTCCGTCCTTCCTTCCTTCCTTCCTTCCTTCCTTCCTTCCTTCCTTCCATCCATTTACCCATCCATCCACCCATTTATTCATCCATTCTTCCATCCATCCATCCATCCATCCATCCATCCATCCATCCATCCATCCATCCATCCTTTCATACATCCACCCACCCATCTATCCATTTTTCCATCCATCTATTCATCCATCCATTTATCCTTATAGCCTTCCATCCATCCTTCCTTCATTTCATCCCTCCAATATCAATGTTTATTGAGCTCTAACCATGTCCCAGAAAATGCCCCTGGCCTCATGAAAAGAGATCAATATCTCAATAGATGAACTAAAGACAGAGCATCAATGCTCTGACACATGTCTCCATAGTAAAGACACACAGGGAGGCATGGTCCTTTCTCCTGTGGTTGGAGAGAGGAATGGAATAGGAAAAGCTTTGTGAAGTTGGTGACCTTGGATCTGGGTTTTTGAACCTTGTCTAGGTTTTTATCAGCCCTGGCTGGGTGGAGAGAAGGGAACAGACAGAAGAGCTTACAGCACAGCAGCGGGAGGCTGCATTTTGGGCTGAGAGAACCACAGGAGTGATAGCAGTACAGCCTGAGGGGGTGGTGGGGCACCGGGAGCCTGTGAGAGAGGAGGAGGGGAGGACAGAGAGAAGCCAGATCAGGGCCAGATGGGGAGCTTGGAAGTCCTGCTGGGCTGGGAACCAGGGATGAACTTCATTCTGTAAGAGAAGGAGGGAGGAATTATCTTGGGCTGTCATGGGTATGGTTGCCTGGAGATCAAGACAGGACCAAGTGACACTGTTGTGGTAATCCAGGTGAGAGATGATGGTGGTGTGTGCCAAGGCACCAGGGGTGAGTCTGGAGAGGAGGAGACACATTAAGGAAGGAGAATGGATCTGGTGTGAGCTGAGGGGTAGGTTTTGGAAGCCTGTATGGAGGATGATGACTTCAGTTTCGGACCTAGTGAGCCTGAAGGGCCTGTGGTGCCTACTGGCAGAGATGACACAGGTGAATGGGTTTAAAGAGAGATTTGGAGGCAAGAACAGAGACAGGAACTAAAGTGAAGGAAGCACCTGGGATCAGGGGGCCTCCTGGGGCAAGGAGAGGACAAGAAAAGAGGATGAAGCATAGAACTTTGAGACCCTCAGCATAAGCCTGAGCAGAGAGAGAGCTCACAAAGGTGATGATGGCCGGGAAGGAGGAGAACAAGGGTAGATAACAAGGGAGGACAAGGGATGCCACTGTCAGTGTCAGGTGCAGCAGAACATTCAAGTAGATAAGGATAGTCACTGGTCCACAGAAGCCACCAGGGTGATCTAGTTGGGGAGGTGGGAGCAGGATCCCAGGGCCAGCAGGCTGACAAGTCAAGGGGATGGTCAAGGCAGATTGCTCCTTGATGAGAAGGCTGGGAAGGAGGTGGGGCAGAGGGAGCTGTGGCTTGGAGGGAGGGACTTCCCAGGTTTGGGGGAGGGAAGAAGCTGAAAGGGAGGTTAAAGGTGGTTATTAATGGAGGGAGACTCCCCCAGGTAACAGGAGACCAAGAGAACACACAGCTGTGTGTCAAGAAGAGCAACACCTGTTCTTATGAAATTGGAGGGAAAGAGGAATGTTAGCTTGCTAGGGCTGCCATAATTAATCACCACAAACTGGGTGGCTTGAAACAATAGGAATTCACTCTCTCACAGTTCTGGAGGCCAGAAGTCTGAATCAAGGTGCTGGTGGAGCCATGCTCACATTGAAGTCAATCACCCCAGGAGAGCTAAACACTTGAGCAGGTGGCTCTGAGGACGTGCGAACTTGGCTGGCCCCATTTGGTCTGTTCTCCAGCCCTGTTCGGCATCTCAGCAGCCAGAGAGCCAGTCAGGGCTGGTGAGGGCTGAGCTCTGCTGACCTGGTAGGGTGGCCTCATTAACTCAGTCTTGATGGGCTTAGGCCTTGGCTTAAAGGCAATTGTGTCCTTTCTAGACCACATGGTTGGCTTCATGCCCAGTTCTTGTCAAATCAGTATTCTTCTTTCAGAATAGCTGTTAACCCTACCTAAGGACCAGGTAGCTCATGGTCGATTTTTTCCATTGACATCAAGAGCAACAAGGAGCTTTCCCCTCCATAGGTGAGCTTCATGCCATAGATTATTATGTAACAATGTTGAGTAGAATGCCTTTAAATGGGGGCTCTTACTGTCTTGCCTGCCTGGGCCACATCACTAGCAGCCCACGGTGTCTGTTTGGGTGACCTGCCCAGCTCTGGCAGGCATACCAGTTGTCACCCTCTTTCCACAGCACACAGTTGTTACAAAAGATGAATGAGATAACAGCAGTTAACGTTTGTAAGGCACTAATGCTGAACCACTAGCTTAAGTGTTTTACATACAGGAGCTCAGCAAACACCCACGATAGGCTTAGGAGTTATGTATTGTCATCTCCATTCCATAGGTGAGAGAACTGAGGCACAGAGAGACCACCCAAGTCCCTCACCCAGTGTTATGGGTTGAATTGCCTCGACCCTTCAAATTCATGTGTTGAAGCCCATACCCGGAGTATCCCAGGATAGGACCTTATTTAGAAATATGGTCCTTGCAGACGTAATTAGCTAAAATGAGGTCATAACGGAGTAGAGTGGACCGCTACTCCAGTGTTACTGGTGTTCTTTTACAAAGGAGGAATTTGGACACCAGCGCTCATGAAGAAAGAACACCACAGGAGGAGGAAAGCAGAGATTGAGATGATGTTCCTACATTTAAGGGACATTCAAGAGTGCCAGAAAACCTTCAGAAGCCGGGGGAGAGGTGTGGAATAGATTCTTCCTCACTAATCTCAGATTCCTGGCCTCCAGAACTGAGAGACAAGGTATTTCTGTTGGTTAAACCACACCATTTGTGGTCCTTCCTTAGAGCAGCACCAGCAAACAAATACACTCAGTAATTGCTGGATTTCAGATTTAGATTTAAGCATCCTGGCTCCAAAGTCCAGGTTCTATACTTGAATGCTTGCGGCCTGTTGATACCTCCTAGCAAGCACTTGGCACCGTGTCTTGCCCATTGCAGGTGCTCAGAGCACAGGAGCTGTTCATATTAGTTCTGCCTCTTCTTTGAGAATGGCCCACTCGTAGGCAGTCAGGGATGAAGCAGACCTGTGTGCCCTTCACCCGCTCCATGGAATCGGAAGCCAAGGACTCTCAGGTCTGTGTCTTCAGCGGATCCCATGTCCATCCTCCTGTTTCCACTGCCACAGCTGCAGTGGGTCACTGTGCCCAGAGGACCAACGCCATGTACAGGTGAGGAAATTAAGACCCAAACAGGTAAAGCAATTGCCCCACAGTGCACTGTTAGTGAAGAAGCTGAGACTGCAGCTTTGTCTGAATCCAAATTTTACACTGGGGAGGTCCCTCTGGCTTCCTGGCTAGCAGCCTGTGAAACGGTGACATATTAATAATAAGAAATATACATTTAGTCTCTGGTTCGCGTTCCTGAGACAGCGCTTCTAGCACCCTTGTAGATAGGGGTACTAAGAGAATTGTTTGTTTAGTATTTGGTCTTTGACCTGATTCCCGAGAGCTTAGTAATTTCCAGAGTGACAAGAGCATCTGATGAAGAGCTCCTGGATC
The DNA here is from genome assembly GCF_000951035.1 of Colobus angolensis palliatus. Lineage (NCBI taxonomy): Eukaryota > Metazoa > Chordata > Mammalia > Primates > Cercopithecidae > Colobus > Colobus angolensis. The sequence goes on from NW_012116488.1 coordinate 11,469,810, forward strand.
TCTTGCAGTTTCTTGGGTGATAGGAACATCTTTTGTTCTAGCGAAGCAAGTCTTGGTGGGCTCCTGGGTAGGCTCATAAGGGATCTGGTTACCAGGGAAACCACCCATGGAATTAGAGGATTGGAGCTTTCAGCCCACTCCCCTCCTCATGACCTCCCGAGATGGGAGAGAGGCTGCAGGTTGAGTTGATCACCAGTGGCCAATGATGTAATCAATCATGTCTATGTAATGAAACGTCCATAAAAACCCCAAAAAGGACAGGGTTTAGGCACTTTGGGACAGCTGAAAGCATGGAGGCTCCTGGAGGGTGGTACACTGGGAGAGGACATGGAAGCTCTGTGCCCAGTACCCCATACCTGGCCCTCTGACTCTCATTTATCTGGCTGTTCATATGTATGCTTTATTAATAAAATAGACCATTAAGCATAAGTATTTCCCTGAGTTCTGTGAGCCCTCCTAGCTAATGAACTGAACCTGAGGAGGGAGTTGTGGGAATCTCGCTTTAGAGCCAGTTGGTCATAAAGTATAGGTGACAGCCTACTACTTGCAACTGGCATCAGAAGTGGGGGCAGTCTAGTGCGACAGAGCCCTAAACCGATGGGATCTGACGTTATCTCCAGGTATAAAGTGTTGGAATTGAATTGAATTGAACTGCAGGATACCCAGTTCATGTCTGCTGGACAATTTGGTGGTTGGAGAAATTCCACACACATTTTGGTGACCAGAGGTGAACTGTAGTGTTGAGAACTTGAAAAAGTTTGTTTTCTCCTATCTCAAACACGGCCAAACCCCACTCTGTAACTAGCTGTTGAATGAAAGAATGAAAAACCGAATAAACCCATGCTGCATTTCTCTACACACCAATTTACTAGAGTCACGCAAACTTGTCGCCTTCCACTAGGCTACATCACTGCCACTCACATTGGCTTTCTCTGCCCTTTCCCCCAGTTGCAAAGTACAGAAAGATCTTGTTTTCCTGCTGGAAGATAACTTCTGAACTCACAAACATGCAGGGTTCCTCCGAGCGCTCACTGCTGCTGTTGAGAGATATACCTCTCTAGTGGTGTAACAAGGGCCACACAAATGAGAGACCCCACAGGTGAGCGGCAATGGAAAAACTGGACTCAGGCACTGCTCTAAAGAGGCAAGATCTCCTGCATGAAGTCTTTTTAATTTTTAATTTTTTTTAATGCTCCAAAAGGGCGTTTTGAAATCTGAGGAGCTGAACTAAATATTTGCCCAATCAATTCCAGGGCCATGTCAAGGGGAGGTGATGCAGAACAAATAGTCGGTGACCTTGCTCCTGGCTCAACCTTTGCTATCCATTCATTCATTTATTCATTCGTTCATGCAACAAATACCAGTTGGGCGTCTCTCATATCCAGTTGGCACTGAGGCCAGGTGGGCTGAAGGAATGCAGGGTGAACAGGGCCCCACCTTTGAAATGTCCTATCTAATAGGGATGGTGGGGGTGGGGGACAGACATTTTTATCAGGTCAACCATGTTTGATGCTGGGATGACAGTCTGCCTTAGGGAGCTGAGGGGTTTCTGTGAGATCTTGAGAGAGTGCAGATTCTTAGAGGTGGGACGCTATGGGAAACCTGGGAAAACAAGACTTTCTGTGACTGCAGCCACTGGGTACATGAGAGCAAGAGGAGGAACTGAGGCAGAACAGGCAGGAGGTGACCAGATCAGGGAGGGCCTTGACTGTAGATAGAGGCTTTGAACCTTATTTTGTAGGCAATACGGAGCCATCGGCTATTTTTGAGTAGTGGAGGGTTGAGATTAATCAGAATAAGGAGGCTTCACTCTCAAGGCTGAATCGAAGATGACTTGCTTCCTTTTTCTCTCCTTCATCACACCAGGGCTGCGGTCATTCGACATCACCACCCCCTGCCGTGCTGTTGCCATAGTAACCCTAGACCTTGGCCTTCTTTCAGGCTTGTCTTCCACTCTGGAATTCACTCACCCACCTGCCTCTGTGGGGGCAGAGGAGGGAGCGAGTCAGCCTGGGCCTTACTTTATTTCTTGCCTACTTGTTGAAAAATAGAATCCAACTTCCCAGAAGGCACAGGGGAAATGAATCACTCTTTGAGGTAGCAGGCTTGCTTTTCGGCCAATAAAATCAAGGAGTAGAAACAAGGGCGTGCATTCCCCTGAGCCCCAGAGGCCTTGGGTGCCCTCAGGCATTTACTGGACAGCTTCTCCTGAGTGAAGCCCAGAGCTGGTATAACTAACTCCAAATGGCCTTGCCAGGCAATTTCCTTTATAGAACATTTCCTCGTCAAGTTCTCCCGAGGCTGCACTCATGTCGAGCTCAGGGCTATGTTTTAGGGGCAGGAAGGGAGAGGAACCCCTTTGGGCTTTCCCCTTCCATCTTCCTCCCTTCCTCAAGGACTTTTCCACTATACAAGAGTAGTCTGTCTATTGCTCCAAATATCGGTTTCCTGGTTTCCTGGCAGCGAGCCTATTCCTGCGGTTGCAGCATTATTTGGGCCAGGGATCCCCATGTCACACAATTACTGGAATATTTTGACTCTTAAACAATCATCAACACTGGAGGCAGCTCTCTGGCCTGTTCCCCTGGTCACCTTCTCCTTGGTGAAAATTCTGGGTTTGTGACAGTGAGACATCCTGCTTGCCAGAGCCAAGAGCCTGGGCCAGCTGGGTCTTGTTCTGAAGTCCATGGCTGAGTTTTCAGTATCAGCCCCGGGACTCCTGGACACTGAGCAAGCGCCCTAGAGTGCACATGGCAAGCAGCCACGATTCCCAAAGCCTAGAAGATTCTTTGAGCTGGTCCTAAAGTAACAGCCCCCAATCTTTCAGTCCAGGACAGACTCTGGGGGAAGATTCTGCCCTCCACTGGATCTACCAAGAGAGGAGAGCTGAGAGCTGAACGCTTATTTAGAAAAACTTCTAGAAGCTCAGTTAGGAACTTCAGGCACCACTGTGCCTTTTTGGAACTTCCCCTTGGGAGGATTCAGTGTGAATTTTCCTGCGTAGCGGAAGTGGTAACATGAAAAAGGTTTGGGGTCCCCTGATGGCAGTGGGATTTTGTGGAGAGACCCCCAGCTCAGAACCTGTGGTGGCAGCACTGACTGTCAGGGCTGCTGGCATGAGGGTAATAATAATATAGCTAATGTTTGCATAGCGCTGTTGTGAGACTTGACATATACAGTCACTGATTAATCCTCCCAACAGCCCTATGAGGTCAGTAGTGTTATCATCATCCCAATTTATAGATGAGTATACTGAGGCCCAGAGACATGAAATGACTTCCCCAGGATCACACAGCTTCTAAGGAGCACAGCTGGGACTTGAACCCAGGAATTCTGGTTTTGAGCATGCTGGCAACCTGGACACCACCAAGTGGGAGTGAAATGGCCTGCCTGGCAGGAGGATCAGCGCTGACAGGAGAGCGTGTGGGAACTGTTGCGCTGGCCCTGAAGGCACAGGGTGAGCTGGGCCGAGGAAAAGGAAAGGAGCCGTCCTTCCTGGCTGGACCGTTCCCAGCTCTAACTGTCCCGGGAACTCCGTGTCCATGGTCAAGGGCTGGAGACGGTGCTGGAACCCAGCTGCCTTAGTGGCCCTGGTCACCAAGAAAACCACAGGGTCCTGCCCAGAGAAATGCATTTGCTGGACATCACCGAGGCTCGGGGCAAACAGAACCACATCCCATCCACCTGCCTTGCCCTGTGGAAGGGGTGGTTTATTCTCACAGACTCTGGGTGGGTCATACTCAACCAGTCTGAGCTGGACCACCTGGATCAGAAAGGTGGGGAAACTGAGGGCCAACAGGGTGAGGATTTGCCCAAAGATCCAGAGCACAGAGCCTGGATGCAAAAGCAAGAGCCTCTGGGTCTGCAATGTGCTCTGTGGCCACAGCCACTGTCCTGGGAGAGACACAGGCCACATATCCATAGCCACAGGAGGGGGCAGTGCCTCACTGGGCTCTTCTGACCAGGTCCCTGTGGAAGCTGCCCTGGTGGTGTCTACCCTTCCGTGGCTTTCTCAGCCCCTGCTCTGGAGCAAGGTACTAGCCCTGCCTGAGGCAGCTGACTGCCCACACCCTGTCCCCTCTCGATAAACCTGGGTAACCTGCCGGAACAGGACTTGGAGCTCCTCATACCTTGTGTCTGGGACCAGGTCTGCCAGGGGAGTCTGGGGCAAACCCCAGAGGGGCAGGCAGAGGACGCATTTATTGAGTGTCTACCACGTACGAGACACTGAACCAGGATCTTCGTGGCATCGTGTTGTTTACTCGGAACAACCACCCTGTTGTGGAAAGGGCCCGTCCCCTTTCCAGAGGCAGAAACTTGCTCCAAGAGGTTGGATGCTCTGCCAGAGGCTGCACAGTGCCAGGGTGTGGAATGTCCAGGCCCTGCCCATCTCAGTGCCGCTCCCCACTCCCCACGGGCCAGCACCTGCTGTCCTGGACTCCTGGACCTTCGGTGTCTTCCTTGTCCCCACTCTAAACACAGAACTACTCACACCCAGCCCTCCCCTGCCGCATCCTCCTGCTTGAAACAGATGAGCAGCCCTGGGAGGGCTATGGTTTCGTGGGGTCGATGACCTTGCCCAGAAAGAGGACACTCTGGGTGCTGGTGGAAAAGATCACCACAAGGAAGGGCCGGTTGAACCGCAGTACATGGTGATTGGTCTGGGCAGAGAAGAATTTGACCGCAAAGCCGGTGGCTGCTGCAGCCTCGGTGCCAGCCTCATCCACATCCAAGGTGGCCTTGTGGAAACTCTGGGAGGAAAATCACAAGCATTATCTCCAAGCCAGCAAGAGAGGGGGCCTGGACAAGACTGTGAGAGTCAGAAACTGCTAGGGAATAACATTGCCCCTTATAGCCTGCAAGGTCACTTCTTGGGGATAACACAGCAAGAATTTCATTTGGGAGGATTTTTGAGCTGGAGACCTCCTGCCACACACAGTCATGGCAGCTCTCATTAAATGAGCGCTTGCTCTGTGCTCGGGGCTTTGCATGCATCTTATTTGATCTTCATAGCCATCCTATGAGGTCAGCAGTATGATGCCCATTTTAAAAGTGAGGAATGTAAATTCAGAAACTAGTACCCCTTCAATAACATAAGAGGAAGAGCCAGAATTCAAGCTCAAACCCAAGGCTCTACCCCCTCGCACACTTTTTTTAGCAGAAGTCGTGAGTCTCTTTCTCTCATCTACGAAGTCTCCCTCATACAGATGCACCCAATGCAGCCTCACCTGTGTCTCTCCTCTCTGTTTCCTCCTTTTTTTTTCTTTCTTTTTCTTTTTTTTTTTTGAGATGGAGTCTCACTCACTCTGTCACCCAGGCTGCAGTGCAGTGGCCTGATCTCTGGACATATTGCAACCTCCACCTCCCAGCCTCAAGTGATTCTCCTACCTCAGCCTCCTGAGTAGCTGGGATTACAGGTGCCCACCACCTGCCACCACACCAGGCTAATTTTTGTAATTTTAGTAGAGTTGAAGTTTCAACATTTTGGCCAGACTGGTCTCGAACTCCTGACCTCAAGTGATCTGCTCGCCTCTGCCTCCCAAAGTGCTGGGATTACAGGTGTGAGTTACCACACCTGGCCGCACCTCCATTTTCTATCATTGTATGTATCTCTCTCTGAAGATGTTGTGTCCCTGACTTGTCTGGGAGAGTCGTCTGAGTTGGGGGACTGATTCGACACTATATCCCAGCACCAAGCACCACATCCAGGGCTGGTTGACTGGTGGATGCTGATGTCTGTAGATGACTGAACACACTCAGGCTCTGAGATTCCATGTGGCAGCTTGGGAGCCCCATCATCTGGCAACTCCCCTGGGCACAAGTGCCCCACCGAGTTCTCTAGGGGTTGATGACTTACTTTGGATGCCTCCAGTTTTTGCTGTTTGGTGATGCCAGATAAGTCAGCCCACTTGGAGAACAGATCCATGAAGCCCAGCCTGGGCAAAATCTGATCTAATACATAGGAGCCAGAAATGGAGAACTTGGGGAAATGCAACTCTAGCTTCTTGTAAAAATTCCTGAAAGGGGCATTGGGTTAGAACATTAGATTAATGAACAAGCCAGGATCCCTGCTGGGCACAGCCCTCCTTGGTGGCCCTCTTTAGCTGGCTATATTCCATCTGAGTTCTATCCCCACAAACAGCTTTGGCTCAGACTACCTCCCACAAACGGGTGTTGAAAGGCCAGGTTCCTTTGTCCCCAGGGCCTGCTGTCTGTGGGATCTCCTGTCCGTGGTAGCCCCTCTTCAGAGATTGCTTTCTGTGGGTGTTCAGGTGCCCAGGGAAACAGATGTAAGTCTCGCCAGGTGGCAGTTTTGCCCTTGCCTCTGTTATAGCCCTGTGAGTTTTACTCTTTGTGAACCAGCTAATTTCTTTGTATTGGATTCCCTCTACCATGAAAGTTGTGTGATTTTTCTATTCACATGTGCCCTTGGGCTAGGATTCTTTTCTTATATATGGTTGAAGACGTTTTCCATTCATAGCCAGCATGATGGGAAGCCTTCCTGTTAATTCCTTGGGTGGGTGGATGGAGTTTTTTGAATCCCACTATGGCAGCTTAGTCAACCTTTTGGGCCAGAGGGGCTACCTCTTCATTGCACAGAGATAACCCGCCAAGAGGCAGAGTCACTTGACCCAAGTCTTATGCAGTGGAAGAGCTACGTCTAGAACCAGGACTCTGAACTCCTACTGTGGTTCTTTTTTCCCTAACGAGGGGAAGTCATAGTTTAAATATAACAGGAGAGTTCATCATTTAAAGGAAGCCCATGGAAGGTCTCAGAGCAAGTGAGAATTCTCTCATAATTTGGCAATCACTCCCTATTTTGGGGCACTGTCTTTCATTAGAAAGGTATATTTGATGGATAGTACTGTAGATTCAGCCCCCATAGCACACTGATTACCTCTTCTGCAACAAGTTGTTCCACCTCATTAACATCTCTGGAGTCAAAACCTCTTCAATCTCCCTCATTTTGCCTTGGTTAGGGAGAATGAAAAACACGGTTGCGTCTCCTTTGTAATCCATCCGTAGCACCGAGCAGGGTAAGTATCTGTCATGAAGATACCAGTGGTGCTCCTGGTCCTGCAGCATCATGGGCACCTGGACTGTTGTACTCTCATCAACATAGAAGTCTTTGGGAGTGGTCCTTGAGGAAATGAATGGTTTCTCCCACAGGGCTGAAGAGAAGATGAAAAGAAGGTACAGGACATCTGAGGGCCACAGAGTCAGTCCTCCAGGCAGGGAACACCACCTGGTGTTCCGAGCTACTGAAAGAGTCGCTCCAGATCCTGCCCTATGAGCTCATCAAGTTGTCCCATTTTGACCATTCAAAACCTGACATGCCCAGGGAATGGATCCCTTAGGCCTCATTTAAATTTTAAAATGAGAGCAGAGGATGTTCATTTTGTAATATGGAAATAGGGTTGATAGAGAAGAAACCAGGGATGCTGGAAAGAAGGGTTCATTGTTAGTTAAGCATCCTTGAGAAGGAGAGAGGAGATGGCAGAGTGTGAGCAGAGGGGTTGGCCTTCCGTGAGAGGTGGGTCACTACTGCCATGATGAGAGGAGGATGTCTGAGCTTGTGGGTTCAAATGCAGGGAGGTGAGTAGATTTGGAGGTGAGAAGATTTGGAGGTGAGTAGATTTGGAGATGAGAAGATGAGAGATTTCCTGTTTAACTGATTCTGTTTTCTCAATGAAGAGTGAGACAAGATTTTTAAGTGAAAGTTGTGAGTGGGGAGGACATTTGAGAAGGATGAATCTGTTATTTTAGTTGTTTTGGAGAGTGGAGATATGTAAGTAGGATTGCTGGACAGTGTAGAGAGATCAATGAAGATTTGCATTCACAAATATCAAGTGAGACCATCAGTCTAGTTGGATGTTTTTCTTCAACCACATTCAGCTGCTGCATGCAGATGTAGACTAATTAGACCTTTAGGTTTAAGCAGGTTTGCAATTTTGGAGGGTAAGTATGATAGAGGGAGGGAAAACCAAGGAAGTTAAGACTTCAGAGTATTTGCAAGGAAGTGACCACAATGATGGCCATGCAGTATGAGGAGGGAAGCAAGGACAGCAAGCGATGTGCAATGAGGTGATGGCAGGTAGGGTGAATGGACTGAGGTCTCCATGCCAGGAATTTTCGTCCAGGGAAAAGCAAGGGATCTGGGATTCTAATCAATGTCTTCCTGACAGTGAAACCCCTACTACTGTTTCTCTTCCTTCCTTAGTTAATTTTTTTTTAAGTTTAAAAGTTTTGTTATTTCAAAGCAAAGCTTCTTTTTGGGAGATGGAGTCTCATTCTGTTGCCCAGGCCAGAGTGCAGTGTCACAATCTCAGCAACCTCCACTTCCTGGGTTCAAGCGATTCTCCTGCCTCAGCCTCCTGAGTAGCTGGGATTACAGGCATGTGCCATGAAGCCCGGCTAATTTTTTTTTTTTTATGTATTATTAGTAGAGACAGGGTTTTACCATGCTGGCCAGGCTGGTCTTGAACTCCTGATTTTAAGATACGCCTGCCTTGGCCTCCCAAAGTGCTAGAATTATAGGTGTAAGCCACTACGTCCAGCCTCAAAACAAAGGTTTTTAAAAAAGTTTTCAATAGTGCATGAAAATTCCACATGCAAATTACATGGAATGACTAATTTGGCTGAATCATTAGGCTGAGAGTTGCTCCCTAGAATTTTGTTCCCTGTAAATTCTGGGTTCAAGCTGGTTAGAACTGTGAGATTTCAAAGTAAATTGCTCTCTGAAGGCCCTGGTGGTCAGGTATGATGATGGTCAGACTCAGCAGAGCTCCAGTTTGCACCTGCTTGTCTCCAAGCTCCTTTTCCCAACTCTAACCCCACTAAACAACAGCAGCCCCAGGCTACCACCAGAAACTACGCAGTGATGCTCCCCTCCATGGTGGCACTCTGATGGCTGGATGAGCTTGGCATATAGATGCCTCTCCAAGCTCTGACTTGTCCGCTTGCATCGGCAACTTTCTCTCTGTCCTTCCAACTCTTCTTTCCTCTAGACCTTCACTTTCCCAGCCACAGTTGTGTGGGGTCTAACTCCTATAACAATCTCCTTAACATTGACTTGAGATGGCTCTCCTTCTCTGATGAAACCCTGACTAATCCACACTGTACAAAATTGTTCGCACACTGTGATATCAACTGTGTGGACATATATGTGTGTGAATGGAAGGTGAGGAAGAGATGCTAAAACTAACATTTGTTGCCTCTGAGTGGTAGGACTAGAGATTATGTCTACTTTCTCCTTTATGCTTTTACATATTTGTAAAGCTTCAAAATGAGCATTGTTATCATTAGATGAATTATAGTTGCTATTTATTGAGTGCATAAAATGGTCAGAGGTCGACAAACAAAAAAGTTTATAGAGCTATTAACTATTTTAGGCATTGCAGGTCATTCCATCTCTGCAGTAATGAATCAATCTGCCATTGTAGCACGAAATCAGCCACAGACAATACATAAATGAATGGGCCTGGCTGTGTGCCAATAAAACTTTATTTACAAAACCAGTGGCTGAACACATTTGGCCCAGGGGCTGTAGTTTGTCCATCTCTTTAGATCCTTTTATAAGGAGTATAAACTTGGGTTAATCATTTGATCCTCAAAGCCAACCTTTGAAGTAGAGATTTGTCTTATCCCTGCTTTGAGCAAACAAACTGACCTGTTTGCACTATTGGTAGAGGCTGAGCTCAGATATGAATCCAGCAATTCAATTCATGATCACTGGCTATAATGCATTTTGTACGTTACTTTTATTAAGAAAATGAATAAGAAAATATGTCTAAAGATAGGAAGGAATGGAAACCTCAATACTACAGAGTCTTCAACATACAACATTCTAACATTGCATTCTCTGAGGGCTGCTTAACTCTATCAGACACAATCTTTTTACTTACCCTTTTGTAAAAATATATTTAACCAGTCAACAAATTAGGGGGTTGGAGGTGGAGGTGTGGATTTAGCACACACCAATGATCTGACTCTCACCTTTGAAGTAAATGTAATTCACCAGCACCATCAAGACGTCCTTCTTGAGCTCACTGACCAAATCCACAATCTTCCCTCGAGTTTCCTTCTTGACGTGGTCATTGATAAGCTGGATTGCACCCACAGTGTTGTAGAAGTTGGTGTGGAAGAGTTTGGCCTCATAGAAGGCCGCGGTGTCATTCAGAAATTTTGCAAGGAACTTCAGGCTGTGGCTCAGGAACAGAGCACTGCCCACGTGTGTTTCCAGCCCATGACCGGGGAGGCTGAGAGTGTGCAGGAGGTGCTGGAAGCCCCTGTGGATGTCGGACTCAGACAGCTCCGTGAGGTTGAAGCCCAGGCCCTCGAGGATCTGACTGCGGCTGTGTGAGCAGGCCCCCAGGGAAAGCATAGCGTAGGCGGCTGAGATGCTCAGCGGGGAGAAAAAGATGTTCTTCCCCGGGGTCTCCGAGGCGATCAGGTAGTAGAAGCGGAAGGCAAAGTCAGCATTGGCAGGGGCGATCTTGAGGCTGGGGGAGCCCTCACCTGTCTCCAGAATCTGCTGGTGGGAGCTGTTACTGCAACTCTCATCATCATGCTCAACGTGCAGCTGGCCATGAGAAAGGGCCAGTAGTCCAACTAGCAGGAGGAGCAGGTAGTCGATAAGATGCATCCTCTGCACTCTCAGGCCTATGGGAGGGAAGAGAATGCCCAGGAAATTCCCCCAGCAGAACACCTGGCCCTGCTGAGAAGGCGGGCAGAGGGCCAGCACCCGGAGATCATGAGTGACACCCTCAACTCCTGCAGATGAGCTTGTGAAAGACAACGTAACGCCCATCACCCTCCACATGTGTGGTGACAGCAACACTATTGGACGGCAATGCTTTTAGACATACAAGCCACACTCCTCGCGTCCATCATGTCATTGTGCTTCCCACCTGTGTGAGCTCTGCACAGCGCTAGACTCCATTCTCACCCAACAGAGCAGGAAACGAAGACTCCCAAAGTGACTCACCCAAGTCACCTACCTAGCAAATATCCTAGTCAGAACCCACATCCCCAGACTCAGGAGCTGCTTCTCCCACACTTCTCTTTCAGATGAGTTGATTTCATTAGCGCAGTGATTTTGCATAGAGGATGGCAATCATCAGAGTTTATTTTAGCGTCTGCTCCACAAACATCTGTGGAGTGCTTTATATCATTTACAAACCACTTTCATGCCATTTAGTTTGACCCTCCCACTCCTGTAGAGGTCAGTAGAACCGGTCTTTGTATTGTTACTCCTTACAGATGAGGACATGGATGTTTAATAAGTGTCCTCACTTATTAAAGTGAGGATCAGGACAAAGTTGTGGGGATAGAATTGGTACCCTTTCCATAGCGAACATCTGTCCAAGACAGGATGCTCCAGTTTCTCCCCCAGATCTGCTCCTGCCCCATCAAATGGTCCCACCAGTATCTGGTTGTCAGACCAAAAAGCCTCTAGCCTTCTATCCACCCACAATCCATTTAATCTACTTCCATGGACTGCAGGGTTGGGTTTATTTTATTTTATTTTATTTTTTGAGACAGGGTCTCATTCTGTCACCCAAGCTGGAGTGCAATGGTGTAATCATGGCTCACTGCAGCCTTGACTTCCTGAGTTCCAGTGATCCTCCCACTTCAGCTTTCCAAGTAGCTGTAACCACAGGCATGCACAGCCACACCCAGCTAAATTTTTGTAGAGTCAGGGTCTCACCATGCTGCCCAAGCTGGTCTCCCACTCCTAGACTTTCCTATAGGTTCTTCAGCCTCTCACCTGCTCCACTGCTATGATCCTCAACCAGGGCTCAGAAAACTTTTTCTGCAAAGCGCCAGAGAGTAATATCTGTGGTTTTGCAGACCACACAGTCTCTGCTGCCACTACTCAACTCTGCTGTGGCAGCTGGAAACAGTCTCAGACCAGACATGCATGAACAGGCGTGGCTGTGTTTCAGTGAAACTTCACTTATGGACACTGAAATGTGAATTTCATATTATTTTCCTATATCACAAAATGTTGTTCCTCTATTGATTTTTCAACCCTTTGTATGTTTGCCTTTTATACTATCACTTATATTTTATATTTATACTTTGTATCTTGCATTCTTAGCTCATGGGCGGTGAGTCAGATTTGACCTACAAGCTGTGGTTTGTTGATCCCTGACCTAGACCCTTGCAGAAAACTTCCTAGTCTTTCCGCTCTCTGTTCTCCACTCAGCAGTTGGAGGGATCATTTAGAAACATACATAGGACCGCATCACTCACAGACACACTTCCCCTCCGGCATGAACTCCCCAAGATCACCTGGATTGGGAGCCAGAAGACCTTGGCCCCCAGTCAGTGCTGCCCTGTACCAGCTGTGTGTCCCTGGGGGAGGTTTTTCTGGGTCTCCAGGCACAGTCACCCACCAGTGCCCATGGATCAGAGGTTGGGGGCTTTCTAGCCTGAGTATTTCTCACCTCTAGAAAGAGTGACCAAGTGTCCCAGCTTGCCTGGGACTTTCCTGGTTTTAGCACTGAAAGTATGTCCTAGAAGAATTCTCAGTCTTGAGCAAAAAAGAACAGTTTGTCACCCTCCCTCTAGAGTCTCTCTTGTCTCCATTGTCTCAGAGGGTTACTCACGGCACAGTCTGTCCTGGAGTGGACCCCCTGGGTAGCTGTCTCAGCTCTGTCTTGTCAAGCCCAGGAGGACTGGTCAAACCACGCCTTCTCAGTACCACCCACTATCTCCCAACCAGGTAATTATTAACAGGCCACGGGCGCAGCATTGCCTAGACAAGGAAAACTCACCAGAAGTTACTTCACCCCCTCCCAAAAAGACACCCCACTTCCCACCTGGGGAACCCCAAGAGGGTTCACTTCTTCATGTTTGTACAGTGCATGGAGGTTCGCCTGGTGCTTGGTGCTCCCTGAGGGCCTCAGGAACCCCTTGGAAGGTCTGGTCTCCACCCGGCCCCTCACTGGCTGTGTGAAGTTGAGCTCATTTACTCCCTCTCTGAGCTTCAGTCATCCACCTCCCACCTACAACATGAGGGGCTGGATCATATGGGGCAGCAAGCTCCAGCACCTTCATAGACCAGATAAGGAAGACTCCGTGGTGCCACGGTGGGGAATGGTGGGGATGTGGGGAGAGAGCCAGCTCTCTACAGGCCAGGCAAGACCCACTTGTGGGCGGGGCCTTGCAGCGGGGCCTCCAGTTTGCAATCGTGGACTCTGTGATTTCTGAGGATAGAGTCCACTGAGATCTCATAGGTCATACCATAAGGACAGTACATCCTAGGGCAAGGGTGGCATGGGGTGGGACGAGGAACCTCCTTTGGCCAGGAATTCAACCTGCATTTTTCTTCTTTAGCCATGGAATGGAACTTGTTCTCTCCCCAGTAATCAGTGAACCTCTGCACCCTTGCACCTTTATACCCTCCTGGGGCAGCCATTTCTCACGCCATGTGGGGAAGGACTGCAGGGAGCAAAGTGGCCCTGGGTGTCCTGACTGAGATGACCTTGACCATTCAGGCATCCTCTAGCAGACTTTCTGGGTGTGTTTCCAGCTTGCTGGGCCTTAAGGTAAGTGGAATATATACCACTGAGCAGCACAGTGGGCTGGGATCCCTGAGCGATGGAGACACATGGGATGGCAGAGCAAGCACAAGCACAGCCCTGGAGCCAGCTGGCCTGAGGTCCAAAATGGGTCAACACCAGGACAAGAGAGGAAGCTGGTGGGTCAGGCAGAGTGAGAGCTACTGTCTCAGTGGATTCTCGCTTTCCCTCACTCATCTCTCTCTTTCTCTTGCCTACACACTCTAGGAGTACTATGCGTGGCCCATTTATAAATGAGACAATGTAAGCCCGAAGACATTGTTAGCTCAGATTCCAGAGTCAGGGTCTGCACCAGGGCCACTGAACATGAAGCTCATGTTCCTTCCCAGCACCTGCTGCTTCTCCATGTGGACAGACCTTTCCTGCCACCAGAATAGCAGCTTCTACTTTGCTCACTGCTGTACCATGCACTAGAGCAGAATGTGGTGCAAGGGACATGCTCTATGGATGTTGACTGAGTGAGTCAGTGAGTGAAAGATGGACTTTTGCTCTGATGGATGTGAAAATACATCATTCCCCTTACAATGGTCTACAGTCTGGGGTTTTGCTTTTTCAGTCTTGTTTCGTCAGTGAGTTAGGGGCTGATGCTACAGATTCCAGGGGTTAGCATGTACTTGGCTGCAGCCCAGGGGATGGACAGCTTGTCCCTGCCATGAGCACACAGTCACTGCCCTTTAGTTCCTGGTGCCTGCCCCTGAGACGCTCTGGACAGAGGTTGGGCTTTGGCATCAGACAGGCTCCCTCACTGCTGAGATGTGTGACCTCAGGCAAGTCACTCCACCTCTCTGAACCTCAGTTTTTCACCTGCCAAATGAGAGGCAATAATCACTAATCAGAAAAACTGATATGAAGGGCAGAGGCAGCGCCCTCAAACGTTCCGAGCCCCACATCAGGCTCAATGGGTGATTCCTTCTTCCCTTCCCATCCCAGCAGGGGTGGACAGCCAGACTGTCTGGGTTGAATCTGGACTCCGCCACTACTTAAGTTACTTAATTCTGCCTCAGTGTCCTCATCTGTAAACTGTGGGTAATAATTGCCCCTAAATCTCAGGGTTGTCAAGAAGAGTCAGTAAACTGACATCTGTAAAGTCCTAGAATAGCATCTGGCCATAGTGGGTGCAGTGGAAGCGTGAGTTAGTCCGTCGTATTATTCCAGACGGGTTGTACATTACTCATTTATCCCCAAAGGTGTACACATGGCTGAAACCATGCTGTCAAACTTTTTTGGAGTTGTGGTCCTGATTATCTCAAGAAAGCTTTGAACTCTCCCTGAAATATGCACAGATGCATGTTTTACAATTTAGGGAGATTCTTGAATCCCATGAAGTCCGTGCAGTCCCTGTGGGCTAGGGCAGTTATTTTTTCCTGCAAAGAGCAGGCCCATATAAAGGAAAGGTGGAAAGAACTCTCAGGCATGTAGTGGGAGCCACTGACTTGGACCCTGCAGGTGAAGGAAGGAATGACTGCCATTGGTGTGGCTGCAGGCTGGGCTCAGTCGCTAGCTCCAGGCTCAGTTCTGCCTAGCAGCCTGGCTGCTTCTTGTCTTAAGGTCTCTGGGAGGGCTTCAGGATTGTTGAACCCTTGCCTGTCACATCTTGAAGGCCAAGCGTTTCTTGTTAATCTTCCGCAAGGTCCCAGAGGACAATGAATTGTGCCACAGTCATACCTGGGCACATCACAACAGGCCTGGCCTATAGAAGATGCGTAACAGAAGCCAGTCATTGAATGAATGAATGAATGAATGAATGAATGAATGAATGAATGAGGAGATGCCAAAGGCCCTGCTCAAAGGTGCTGCTCAGGTGTTCCAGTGGCAAGATCCTAAAATCTGTAACACTCTCGGCAAGTACTGGTTTAAGGAAGCGGGGATCAGCTGCCTGACCAGGAAGGCCAAGGTGGATGTGGGGAAGAAAAGGGCTTGACCGCTTCTCTTTGCCCCTAGGAAATACCACTGGGCCAGGTGGGGCAGCTGCTGTGATACCATTGATGTACCCGACAGGGAGCCAGTTTTTCCAGCATCCCAGAAGCTGCCTGAACTGTGCTGTAGGCATGAATCGCACTCCCTGACACCCTCCTCTGCTCCACTCATCCTAAATCACAGCCCAGCCCTTTCTCAACAGCTGTCTTGGTCTCCCATTCCAGCACAGGCTCCACTTATGCTGCCCTCCTGCTAACTGCTCCCAAACCCCTTCCCACTCCCTGGATTCCAAATAGAGCCAGGAATTTAATCTGCCCTTAAAAAGGCTGTCCTTGTTTTGAATTTGATTGGCAATGTAATAATAATGGTCATCATGAAAAATGTGGGAAAATAAAAAAACCTGGAGAAGAAAATAGAATCATTTGCAAACCTGGTGTTCAGCTTATAACTAGATATACTTGGTTTCTTTCCAGTCTTATAAAGAAAAAATACAAAAAACTAGCCAGGCGAGATGGCGGGCGCCTGTAGTCCCAGCTACTCGGGAGGCTGAGGCAGGAGAATGGCGTAAACCCGGGAGGCGGAGCTTGCAGTGAGATCGCGCCACTGCACTCCAGCCTGGGCGACAGAGCGAGACTCCGTCTCAAAAAAAAAAAAAAAAGAAGAAATGGGTATGTGCTCACACAGAACAGCAACAACAAAGCTCTTCCAGTCTTGGTTTGGATGGAGGCACAAAGACTATAGATGGTATAGTCCAAAGAGAGCTCCATGCAAAAATTCCAGAGTAGGTGGTCAAGAACAGGTCTCCTGATTCTTAAATGCTTTACTCATATGAAAGAGGACTGAAAAGTGGTGAGAGGTGGGGACTGAGAAGGAATTACAAAGAGGAAGGAGGGAAGTGCTTCCCCCATGTTATCTTAAGAGTGCAGGGCTTCAACAAAACACTCATGCAACACAATATGTATCCCTGGAGTTAGAGAGGCTCAGGGGACTGGGGCTTGATGCTTGTCTGGAAATGCTAAAAGGTGTATGTGGGCTGTTTAGACTCTCTAGGAACTCTACATCTAATCCTCTGTCCCTCTCTTAAATTCATCATTTTCTATCTGGCGTTTAGATACATGGATACACAGGATACATATATGTCCTAGTTATGTATGGCTGGGAAACAAGTCACCCCAAATTTAGTGGCATAAAACAACGGCAGTTGTTTGTCATTATTCTTGCTATCTCTACAGTTCTGGGGGTTGATTGGGCTCATCTGGGTGGTTTTTGCTCAGGGTCGCTTATGAGGTTGCAGTTGGACAAGAGCTGAGACTAGAGTCATCTTTAAGGTGGATATGCTTTCAGATCACTACATGTGATGTCCCTGTTGGACTATGGGCTTTTAGGAAGCAAGGAAAGTGTTTTATTCCTTTTTCTTCCCGAATTTGTGTCTTTCCCTCTAACTTTCATAGCTTAGCACACTGCTTAGCACAGAACAAGTCCTATGTTAGGGTCTGTTGAATAAAAAACAATAATTAGACTTCATTCAGGATCACCCTGGTGGATGGGAGGCAAGACTAGATTGCAGCTCTGACTCGGATGCGGAGGCTTGCATGGTGAATTTTAGTGCCAAAATGACTTCAAGAACAAACCAGGAATCCTGAGAGGACACACAGACCCTCTGAAGGAAGTGGACTGCCCCTGTAGAACCGGGAGACACCCCAAATACTGTGAGCACCCAAACTGCGGAAATGGGAAAGGGAGACCCTCCGCTATGAAACACACATCCCTACTGGGGAAAATGACAGCATAGTTTGTGGGAGAAGTTTCTGACCTTACCTGGAGTTGAGTCAATTTAGAGAGCCAAGAGAAAATAGAGGAAGCAGTGGGAAAGGCCCTGGGAGCTTGCTGGATCCCCAAGCAGGATATTCCTGCCTGCCACCACAGGAGCCCTTCGGGAGGGTGGCCAGAGGTGTGGGGAAAATGCCATAGGGAGAAGGAAGTCTCCAGCTGAAATTTGTAACAATTTGAAGAGGGCAAGAAGCTTCCTGGCCAGAACTCAGGGAAGGGTGCAAATCCGGTGTGCAGACTCCACAGGTGGGGGAAGAACCGAAGCCCTGTTCTTTCACAGTTGGGAGGTGGGTAACCTGGGGCAAGTTCTCAAGCCCCGCTCACCCACTGCCTGGAAACAGACTCAAGGCTGCTAGCAGGGGCATGGTGGGAGTGAGACCGGCCTTTCAGATTGTTTGGGAGCTGGGTGAGGCCTGTGACCGCTGGCTTTCCCCCACTTTCCTGACTACCTGCATGACTCAGTAGAGGCAGCCGTAATCCTCCTACGTACACAACTCCATTGACAGGGGAACCTCACTCCCATCCCCCACAGCAGCCATAACAAGGTCCACCCAAGGAAAGTCAGAGCTCAGACACACCTAGCCCTGCCCCTCGATGGAGCTTCCCTATCCACCCTGATAGATGAAAGCAGAGAACATATACTCTTGGGAGTTCTAGAACCCCACCACCACCCGTTCCTTTCCATACTACCACAGCTGATGCTCTCTGGAAAGCACCAGCTCCTGGCAGAAGGCCAACCAATAGAAAAATAGAACATTAAACCACCAAAGCTAAACATCCTCACAGAGTCCATTTCACTCCCCTGCCACCTCTACCAAAACGGGTGCTGGTATCCATGACTGAGAGACCCACAGACGGTTCATGTCACAGGACTCTGTGCAGACAACCCCCAGTACCAGCCTGGAGCCAGGCAGACTTGCTGGGTGGCTAGACTCAGAAGAAAGATATCACTGCAACTTGGCTCACAGGAAGCCATATCCATAGGAAAAGGGGGAGAGTACTACATCAAGGGAACACAGTGTGGGACAAAAGAATCTGAACAACAGCCTTCAGCCCTAGACCTTCCCTCCGACGGAGCCTACCCAAATGAGAAGGAACCAGAAAACCAACTCTGGTAATATGACAAAACAAGGCTTTTTAACACCCACCACCACCCCACACTAGCTCACCAACAATGGATCCAAACTAAGAAGAAATCCCTGATTTATGTGAAAAAGAATTCAGGAGGTTAGTTATTAAGCTAATCAGGGAGGCACCAGAGAAAGGTTAAGTCCAATGCAAGGAAATCCAAAAAATAATACAAGAAGTAAAGGGAGAAATACTCGAGGAAATAGATAGCATTAAAAAAAATCAAAACTTCAGGAAACATTGAATACACTGATAGAAATACTGATAGAAATACAAAATGCTCTGGAAAGTCTTACAATAGAATTGAACAAGTAGAAGAAAGAAATTCAGAGTTCAAAGACAAGGTCTTCAAATTAACTCAATCAAACAAAGACAAAGAAAAAAGAATAAGAAAATATGACAAAGTCTCCAAGAAGTGTGGGATTATGTTAAATGACCAAACCTAACAAATCGGTGTTCCTGAGGAAGAAGAGAATATTCTCTGGGAATAATCAAGGAAATCTTTCCCAGTCTTGCTACAGACCTAAATATCCAAATACAAGAAGCACAAAGAACACCTGGGAAATTCATTGCAAAAGATAATCACCTAGGCACACTGTCATCAGGGTTATCTAAAGTTAAGACAAAGAAAAGTATTTTAAGAGCTGTGACACAAAACCACCAGGCAACCTATAAAGGCAAACTTATCAGATTAACAGCAGATTTCTTAGTAGAGAAATCTACAAGCTAAAAGGGATTGGGGCCCTATCTTCAGCCTTCTCAAACAAAACAATTTTCAGCTAAACATTTTTATCTAGTGATACTAAGCATCAGCAAAAAAGGTAAAATACTGAGGAATATACCTAACCAAGGAGGTAAAAGACCTCTATTAGGAAAACTACAAAACACTCCTGAAAGAAATCATAGATGAAAAAACAAATGGAAACACATCTCATGCTTATGGATGGGTAGTATCAACATTGTGAAAATGACCATACTACCAAAAACATTCTACAAATTCAATGCAATCCCCATCAAAATACCACCATCATTTTTCACAGAACTAGGAAAAACAATTCTAAAATTGACATGGAACCAAAAAAAGTGCCTGCATAGCCAAAGCAAGACTACACAAAAAGAGTAAATCTGGGGGCATCACACTACCTGATTTCAAGCTATACTGTAAGACCATAGTCACCAAAACAGCATGGTACTGGTTTAAAAATAGGCATATAGACCAGTGGAACAGAAAAGAGAGTCTAGAAATAAATCCAAATACTTACAGCCAACTGATCTTTGACAAAGCAAACAAAAACATAAACTGAGGGAAAGGACACCCTTTCCAAAAATAGTGCTGGGATAATTAGCCACACATAGAAGAATGAAACTGGATCCTCGTTTCTCATCTTAATACAAAAATCAAGTCAAGATGGATTAAGGACTTAAATCTAAGACCTGAAACTATAAAAATCCTGGAAGACAATATTGAAAAACCCCTTCTAGACATTGGCTTAGGCAAGAGTTTCATGACCAAGGACCCAAAAGCAAATGCAATAAAAGCAAAGATAAATAGTTGGGACCTAATGAAACTAAAGAGCTTTTGCATGGCAAAAGGACCCATCAGCAGAGTAAACAGACAGCCCACAGAGTGGGAGAAAATCTTCACAATCTATACATCTGACAAAGAACTAATATCCAGAATCTACAGTGAACTCAAACACATCTGTAAGAACAAAACAAACAATCCCATCAAAAAGTGGGCTAACGACATGAATAGACAATTCCCAAAAGAAGATATACAAATGGCCAAGAAACGTATGAAAAAATCCTCTATGTCACTAATGATCAGGGAAATGCAACTCAAAACCACAATGTGTTACCACCTTACTACTGCAAGGATGGCCATAATCATAAAATCAAAACACAGTAGATGTTGGCATGGATGCAGTGAACAGGGACCGCATCTGCACAGCTGGTGGGAATGAAAATGAGTACAGCCACTCATTTCCATATGGAAAATAGTGTGGAGATTCCTTAAAGAACTAAAAGTAGAACTACCATTTGATCCAGCAATCCCTCTACTGGGTAACTACCCAGAGGAAAAGAAGTCATTATACGAAAAGGATACTTGCACACACATGTTTATAGTAGCACAATTTGCAATTGCAAAATCATGGAACCAACCCAAATGCCCATCAGTGAGTGGATAAAGAGACTGCAGTATGTATTCACAATGGAATACTACTCAGTCATAAAAAGGAATGAATTAACGGCATTTGCAGCGACCTGGATGAGACTGGAGACTATTCTAAGTGAGGTAATTCAGGAATGGAAAACCAAACATTGCATGTTCTCATTGATATGTGGGAACTGAGTTATGAGGATATATAGGCATAAGAACGATAAAGTGGACTTTGGGAACTTGGGGGAAGGGTGGGAGGGAGGCAAGGGATAAAAGACTACAAATATGGTACAGTGTATACTGCTCGGGTGATGTGTGTACAAAATCTCACAAATCACCACTGAAGAACTTACTCGTGTAACCAAATACCACCTGTACCCCAATAACCTATGGAAAAAAATAATAAAAATAACTACAATAATAACTACAACAAAACCAGCTCCTGTTTGTTGAGTTTTTGCAATGTGCTGGGTCTTGTGTTTGATGATGTATTGACATTAAATCATCCTAGGAATCCCAACAGACATGCTTTGTCCTCATTGAAGAGAGGAGGTGGTGGAGGCCCAGGGGGGCTAAATATCTTCCTTGAGGTCATACAGCTCCTATATGGGAAAACTTAGATTTGAACCCAGAAATTTCTGGTCCCAAAGTCCAAGCTCTTCACCTCCGCCTTGACTAGTACTATTAGAAAGGAAATTTAACCTCAACAAATTGTGCAGCCACCCAGGGGCAGTCCCAACCCACACTTTCCTCTCAAAGAGGATTGGACTCTTTTCTTGAGTTATGTGGGTAGACTGAGTCCCCTGTGGGCCTGTGACCCTGCAGGAAGCTGTGCATCTCCTAGGGAAATTCTGCTGCCCTGAGGCCACACCCACAGTCACAGAGGCTAGGCCACTGTCCCGTAGGACCACAGAGGTCCTAGGAAACCAAAGAATTCAGCTGCTTTTTGCTCAAGACCAACATTCCTCAAAATGTGACGCTGGAGTCCTCCATAAGAGAGGTACTCGTTAATTATTTTTGAGACAGAATCTTGCTCTGTCACCCAGGCTGGAGGTCAGTGGCACGATCTTGGCTCACTACAGCCTCAACCTCCTGGGCTCAGATGATTCTCCCACCACAGCCTCCCAAGTAACTGGGACTTCAGGCATGCACCACCACGCCCAGCTAATTTTTGTATTTTTTGTAGAGACGGGGGTTTCACTGTGTTACCCAGGCTGGTCCGGAACTCCTGGGCTCAAGCCATCCATCCACCTTGGCCTCCCAAAATGCTAGGAGCCGCTGTGCCTGGCCTAGAAGTTGTTATCAAAAGCAAAGAACCACAGGCTTTCCCCCAAGTCTCTTGAATCAGAATCACGGGTATGGGCGTGCAGGGCGGGTCTTGGGGGGGGGTCTGCACTTAATGCTTTCCCCAAGGGAGTCTTCAGAATCACCCACCGACTCAGGGCAAGCGCTCGGCGGGGCCTGATCGCTGCAGTTTGAACTTTCACCACCAGAGGGCGCACCTCCATTTCTTAACCGCATTGGCATCTCCTCCACCTTCAGGCGCTCCTAAAACCTGCGCCCTGGGACTTTGGGTGGGAAATGGTGGTTTTGCGTTTGGGAACATAGGTTTAGTCCTCTACTATTCTGAAAGTGTTAACACTAGCTCATCTAGCCAAACACCCCCTCTTACGTGAGGGACAGAACTTGACTAAGGCAAGTTAATGGAGGAGCTGGGCTCAGAAAGATTCGCAACAGCAGGGTCCACAACACACAGGCCCCTTCCTCTCCTGAGCTTAGACTTGTCGAAGGTTGGAGGGGAAAGAGAAATAGCCTTTGGCCCTGTGGGGAGAAGACTTCAGCAGGACCCTGCGTTCATTCCTTCATTGATTCATGCGCTTGTTCTCAGCTACTTACTGAGCTCCTGCTGCAGTGAGCAAAATCACCCTGTTTTGGTTGGTGGAGCTGCCCCTGCAGCTGCACAGGGTGGGCGGGCTCTGAAGAGGAGAGCAGGAGCTGGGATTGACGGCAACCTGGACTCGCTCCGGCTGGGGGAGGGGGCCTTCAGGAAGGGCTTCCTGGAGAAGGAGCATTTGAGCTGAGCAGAATGACAAGGAGGTACCAAGTGTGGAACAGTGTTCCAGGTAGGGCAATAGCATGGGCAAATGTCCTGCAGAAGTATGGAGCATGGAATGATGATGGCTGTGCTCGGGGGCCAGGGCACATCCAGGACACAGACGTGAGCAACCTTGACCTTAGAAAGCAGCAAGGACATGGTGAGGCAGGCCCAGGTGAGGCCATAGACCATAGAGCAAGGCGAGGGAAGGGGAGATAGGGGCAGGCATCGTGGAGGAGGGGACATTAGGTTGATCCCGATTTGGTTTGATTTGAGGACACTGATTCTGGCCATGTAGGGCTGGTATCACCTTAGCCATGAGGATTTTCTAACTGATGCTGAGCTGATGATTTCAGAAGGTGAAGACGTTTCTGAACTGAGGAGGGAGGGAGGGGATGGCGATTTCTGTTCTTCAAGGGCCTGCTTCATCCTCCAAACCCTATCCCTCTGCCCACTATGGCTCCAGCCCCACCTTGACGCCCTTCCCACCCCAGGCTTCCTGCATACCCTGTGGTCTCTGTGCAGTGCTAACGAAAGTCCAGAGACAGAGCAAACACCTGACCTTCTGCCCTGTCTTTCTGTACCCCTCAACTCAGGGCCTCCTAGGTCTCAGTGCTTTGGAGCTGTTGTGGATTGTAGCGTTTAAGGACAGGAGCAGGTTTTCCAAACTCCTGTGTGGCTATGAAGGACTTACAGCAGGCCCTTGGAATGCAGTCTGACTCTGTTTCTCGATGCTTGGCTGCTGACAGCTTTTAATCTTGGTTCCTCCCTCTCTGCTTTCTGCCCCACATCTGGGCCCACTGATGGGATAGCCGAGTGCCTCTCAGACTGCGCTTGGGAATTCTCACTCCAGCCCCACATACTAACCACCATAAAACACCAAGACAGTCAGTCTTCTTTTCGTGATTTCTCAAGCCATGTTCAGAGCACCTTAGGCAACCTGCCCTGCCGTCCTGAGAAGCCTCATAGTGTGAGCATTAGATCTTTCTATATCCTCGGGTGCATGTGTGTTGCTGTTGGTCTCAACATCCAGATCCAATTTGAGTGGGAGGTGTCCATCCTGCCTCTGGTTTGCAATCACCTCCCCTCTTCAGGATCTGCCCCCGATACCTTGCACAGTCCCTAAGGCCAGGGCCTGGGCTGTGCGTCTGTCCATGTATTAGTCCATTCTCAAGCTGCTAACAAAGACATCCCGGAGACTGGGTAATTTATAAAGGAAAGAGGTTTAATGGACCCACAGTTCCACATGGCTGGGGAGGCCTCACCATCACGGCAGAAGGTGAAGGAAGAGCAAAGTCACGTCTTACATGGCAGCAGGCAAGAGAGCATGTGCAGAGGAAGTACTCTTTATAAAACCATCAGATCTCCCGAGACTTACTCACTGTCATGAGAACAGCACAGGAAAAACCCACCCCCATGATTCAATTACCTCCCACCAGGTCCCTCCCATGACACGTGTGGATTATGGGAACTACAATTCAAGATGAGATTTGGGTGGGGACACAGCCAGACTGTATCAGTCCCTCAGGCTGGAGCTAGCAGCACACCTGAATGATCGGCCACTGAGTCTCTGTCCTGGAAAGTGAGATTTGGATGTGAGGAAAACAGGGAGCAAGAGTCTTGAGTGCTGAGTTGTGGTTGCAGGAGAGCCTCAAAGACAGCCCATAGCCCCCTGCGGCTGAGTCCCCAGAGCTGGCTTTTCTGTGATCCAGTCCTTCCATGCTCTGTGAGGCTCACCCACAACCTGGCAGTCCTTCCAATGTTTTTGTTTGTTTATTTGTTTAAGCAATCCAAAAGGGTCTCTAAGATTATGTTTTTGCAACCAAAAGAAGTATAACTAGCACAGGTATTAGCATATTTCACAAGTTGGGCTGATATTCTCCCTCAGTTTTGTCCTTAGTATTACTTTCCACAGCAAACTCATCCTTTATCTTAGTCCATGATTGTGCTTAGCCTTTTCGTGGATAATTGTAATCTTCAAATTGTTGGCACTGAGTGAGGCCTGATCCCATGGAGTATACATTTATCCAAGTCTTTTTGGTGGCGTCTGGGAAGGGATTTGTTCCTGTGGCGGGATGATACATGGCTTCAAGGCCTTTGCTACTCTTCCCATAAAAGGTGGAGTCTATTTCCCCTTTCTCTGAGTTTAGACGTCAGTTGTGGCTTATCTTAATAATATGGGAGAAGTGATGCAACGTGAGGCTTAGCCTTAAGTTCTGCAGCTTCTGCTTTTACATGCTGGAATGCTCCTTTTGGGAAGCCAGCTGCCATGTATGAAGTCCGAGTGATCTGGAACTGCCATGTTGTGAGGAAGCCCAAGCTAATCGAATAGAGAGAGAGGTATCATGGAAGAACACTTAGGCACCAGACATGTGAGCAAAGCCTCTGTGGCCTTCCAGGCCAGCTCAGCCAGTCATGGTGTGAATGCAGTTAAGTGAACGACTCTGGCTGGCACTACATGGAGCCAAAGAACCACTTGGCTAAGTCCTGAATTCCTAACCCACTGAATCTTTAGCAAAGAAAGCCATTGTTGTTTTCAGCCACTGAGATTTGGGGTCATCTGTTACATTGCAATGGATTCTCCAAACAGTACCATACTTAAAAGACTTTTCAAGTCATTGTTCCTTTTCCTTTTTCTTTTTGAAGAACTCCAAAGCATAGCTCGCCTGACAGACACTACATAGCCCAACATCACACCTGGATAAATGATGTTCCCATGGACTAGAAGGCTGAGATCTGGAAAGGAGACGTGGGGCCAGTTACGTAATCATTGGTTATTTATTGAGTACCTACTCTGTGGCAGTCACTGTGTAAGGCTCTGGAAATTGAACATTGAGCAGGACAAAGTTTCTACCCTTGTGGAATGTATATTCTAGACAGATTGGTGGGCAGTAAACAAATAAACAAATAATAGAATTTCAGCTTGTGGTAAGTGCCAGAAAAAGTCCAGCAGGGAGCAGGCGATAAAGAGTAATTAGGGGCAAAATGTCAGTGACGTCCACTCTGAGGAAGTGGCATCTGAACCAAGAGCTGCATGGAGGGAGAGGACAAACCACATGAACAAGCATGGCTGAGCATTTTGGGCTCAGGGAAGAGCACAGGTTTCCCAGGCCACACAAGAAGTCAGCAGCAGAAGGAGGTGGCCGGGGCACCTAGGCCACACCAGGAAGTCTCTGGAGAAGAGGTAGCCTCTGCTTCGCTCAGATGCCACAGCACCCATTGCCGTGGAAACCATCTTGCAAAGAAAGTGATGGTCTCTGGCTCAGCAGCACCATAGAAACGGCAAGGAGAGAGACAGTGAGGGGGTGGGTGCAGGGGGAAAACTGGGCGGTTGCCAGCCTCCAAAAGGTGTGTGGGTGGGAAGACGAAAGGCTTCAGAGACAACTAGCTGAGCATCACACATAGCTGAAATGACGGGTTTCACTGCAGGGATGAATGGGTTGGATGAGCCTGCTGAGAGCTTGATCATAGCAAGTTAAAAAAATTTAAAAAAAACAAAGGAAACAACCTAAGGAACAGCAAGGCTACTCACATGGTGGGCTTGTGGCTCTCATTAGTCAGATGCCAGGCTGCCTGGACAGCGGGAGGGGATGGACCTGCCAGTGACGTGCATTCCTGGTGGAAGTCACTGCCTGCCCTCAGCTGGAGGCTGGAGAGGGGCCCCTCCCCACAGGGTCAGATCAGCCCAGCACAGGACACATTTACTAAAACACGGGGGTCCTGGCAGCACTGAGGGAGCCCCTCCCTAGGGGCGGTTCCTGGTGGAGGGACCTGGAGAGAAACTGAACTGGATCATGGGGGTGGGGGAGTGGCTGCCTGAAGCCACCCACCCGGGCTCAGATGAATGTCCTGGGAACTGGAGTCAGGAGGCCTAGGTTCCAGTTCTACGTCTGTCATTGGTCACTAAGTGGTCTTCAGCAAGTCACATTCTCTCTCTGGGCCTCAGTTTCCTCATCTATAAATCAAGGTGGCTGGACCAGGAAAACGTTGTAAACTGGACCATCTGGGGCCAGGTCATTAACATGACAAGGAGGCAGGTCACAGGAGCTCAGAGGAGAGCCTGCTGGCAGCTTCAGGAGGACCAGGATCCCTGACCGTGCCACTGCCATGTACATCACCAGTGCCTGGGGCTGTGTCCACACGGCGCAGATGCTCCTTGAATACTTGTTAGAGGTATAGATGAAACTGTGTGTCCAGTCTAATGACCACGTCAACGGATCTCCTGATTACACCAAAGAAGTTGGAAATTTGGGCATTTTAAATTATAAACTATCCCAATTTTTAACTGTGGGCCTCTAATTTCAGTAAGTTAGGGACATTTGTACATACCAAACTGTACAGGTTTGTGTACGTTCAGCTTAAAGATCTTCAAGGCCTTTTCCAACTCTGCATTCTTAGGGGGATGAAAATGTTTATGTCACACTTGATCCCATAAAGGATTTCAGGCAGCTTTGAAGACCTCCCCAATTTAAATTAAAAAAATTTAAAATTAGGCCGGGCACGGTGGCTCATGCCTGTAATCCCAGCACTTTGGGAGGCCGAGCCAGGTGGATCACCTGAGGTCAGAAGTTCGAGACCAGCCTGGCCAACATGGCAAAACTCTGTCTCTACTAAAAATACAAAAATTAGCCAGATGTGGTGGCGCACACCTATATCCCAGCTACCTGGAAAGCTGAGGCAGGAGAATTGCTTGAACCCAGGAGGCGGAGGTTGCAGTGAGCCGAGATCATGCCACAGTACTCCCTCTCAAAAAAAAAATTAAAATTAAAAAGGCATACCTAAACAATCAGGAGAGATACATCAAAACAGAATGCTGATCAAAGCAATTATAAAAGAGAACAAAAGTAGAGGACTTACCCTACCTGACTTCAGCACTGACTACAAAGAACTGGTCAAGGAATCAGAACAGAATGCTGCAGCCAGGAGGCTGTGTGGACTCAGTGTGTAGAGCGTGCATGTTTACAGCTCAAAGGCGCCATGCAGCTATTTGCCTCCAAGTTTCCAAGAGACCAAGGTCAAAAGCCTCATTCTCGCTGTTATGATGAGAAAGGGATACTGGTTCTTCATGTCCCAGCCCCTAATTTGGAAGGAAAATTCTGACTGCAGAACGTTCTGTGGCTCCTGCTGGCCGCACACCCACCTTCTCCTGCTTCAGGGCTGGACATGCCTGGGAAGGGCAGAGCCGGGGACCTGGGACTTATTCTTGGCAGCTCTGCCCTTAAATGAGAATCAAGGGCTCCTTCTAATCCATGCCAGGTTGGCCTCACCATTCAGGATCACCCAGACAGCACCACCTGGCCCTGCCAGGATTACCCGTAGATTGCAGACCCCACCCCACGGGTGCTGACTCAGCAGACCAGGACGAGGGGGGCGGGGGGGCCCAGGGACGTTTGACTTGTTCTCCAGGGTGACTGGATGCCCACAGGGTTTGGGGATTTCTGGAGCAGCCGAGAGCAGGCCAGCCCAGTTGTGTCATTGGGGGAGCTCAGAGCATGTCTCAGGGATGCCAGGACACCCCTCAGGTGTCTCACCAACCTCATGACCAGCTCCCAAAGTGGCAGACGGGGCAAAGAGAAGCTGTGGTTGCCAGGAATGCCTTGGATTTAGATCTAGATTTCGACCTAGACAGCTCTGCTTTTCCATCTCCACCCCATGTCTCTGTAGGTGCTCACACCCATGTGTAGCTGGTTACAGACAGGCCTGCACACACGTCTACCTGCACTTATCTCTGTCTCTCTCTATGGACATGGGTGATTTATGTTACACAGAGAGCCATGCATGCATAGAGTACTATATGACACATGTGAACACACACACACAGAGGAGGAGAGAGGAGATAGTAACTTATGACTTCATAAAAACAGGGCCCCCACATGCTAACATTGCTGGATTTTCTTCCTGCAGGAGGCCGGCTGGTGAATGGACCTCAGGAAGTGGCAGTCAGGCCTCTGTAGGAGGCATTTGATTAAGGCCTGCTGGTGTTGTGGGGCATATCGTGTTTGGGGCACCTACAGATACAGAGGCACGGGCAGTGATGGCAGACAGAGGCTTGGGGTGGCCCTGCCATTCAAGGCACACACGTTCTGCAGGTGGCATCACACTGTCACACGGGAGTCTTCTTAGACTTCAGTCCTGTCCTTGCAGACGGGCTGGAGGTCCTCCACAGGGGGACAGGGTCATGCACAAGCCACCTTCTTCAGGAAGCACTTTCTGGAAGCTAATGCTCTTTTCCTCTTGGTAGGCCCTGACCTTCAGGGCTCTCTGCAGACACCCCTGAACCTGGGATCCACACATCCTCTGTTGGTGGAAGAGCAGGCATGGGGAAGCAGGACTTTCGCAGGCTCTGGTGTTTAATCTGATTTGGGCGTCTACCCTGTCCACGTCCCCAGAAGCCTGTGGCAAGAAGTGCTTCCCTTCATGTCGCATGACCACGCAGGTGCTCTCAATGCAGAGGCCACTGTGGGAGGGTGACGTGTCAGCGCCTGATTCCTGGGCTGCAGTCAAAACACTGCTTTTCCTTCCAGTTGGAAACGCTTGTCTCAGTGAGTCATGGCACACGCTCTCTGCCTGCTTACCACTACATGATCAATTCTAGGCCTTGGAGGGGACCCCTCTGTCTCTCCTCCCATGCACCCTCTGGCTCCAGGCAGTTGTGCTGTGCAAAATTTGCAGTTGGACAGAACTCCCATCAAGTCAGGCCCTGCAACTGCTGTGTGCATGCCCAGGGGCAAGTGATTTCTCCAGCTGGGACTCAGTTTTCACATCTGGAAAATGGGAACCACCCTTCCTACCACAGAGGGTTGCTCTGAGGATTAGCTGGAAGAAGCAACCTAAAAGAGTTTTGTGAATTTTCAAGTTTTGCCCAAATGTACGGCCCGTGGGTGCTCTATCTCCAACAGTTGTCACCCGAAGCACTGTGGTTGAAAGATGGTGAAAGTCGGTGCCCATGGTCCCAGGGTACCTTCCTTCTTTCCCAGGAGCTGCTACTCTGCCATTCAGCAGGTCTCCGTTCACTGATTGCAACATTGGGTCCTTGAGGGAGGGAGGACAAGGCTTTGGATTGCCAGAAGATGGCACAGAAATGCTTCTAAGGCTTCTGCAGATGCTGACTTCCCTGTGTTTCCTGATTGACTCTCAGAGCTGGATGACGCTGGGGCTGAGAGGGACCTTAGAGCCATGGTTCTCAGCAGGGGGTAATTTTTGCTACCTCTGCAGACATTTCTGGTTTTCACAACTGGAGGGGGGTGCTAGTGGCATCCAGGAGATACCAGGAATGCTGCTGAACATCCCGGCATGCACAGGACAGCCCTCCATGACAACGGATTATCCAGCCCAAAATGTCAATCATGCTGAGCCTGGAAAACTCCAGTTTACCGATAGATGAACTGAAGCCACGGAGGGGTAGCCTAGCAGTGTGTTGGCTTCCCACCGTGGTTTCAGGATGTGGTTGTAGGATGGGAAGGAACCTCTTCGTGGTTGAGGTTTGAAGCACTGTGCACCATATTCTAAATAGTGTGCTTGTTAAGGAGTTGCATCCCATCACGCACTGTCTTGCACTCACCTTTGTGATGGTCAGAGCTGGGGGAGGCAAGGCCTTTTGGACATCATGAAATTAACTGGTCAATCAACAGATCTCCTTGTCCCTCTCTGAATGTTCAGGACGCCCTGCACCTCTATGCTTTGCACAATCTGTTCACCCTGCAGCACAATCCCAGCTCTGCTTGCTTCACTCGACCCACACATCTCCTTGAAGACCCTACTCAGACATTGTCCTTCTGGAAAACCTTTCCTGATTATTGACCCTGCCCTGGCCTGGGCTCCTCTCCCATGACACACTGCCCTTAATTGCCCTACTGTGTGGAAGCCACAGGCTCTGAAAAGAGGAGAGCAGGAGAATGGAGCTGGGTTTTAAAGAGAAGCAAAGGTAGAGATGGAGAGGTGGGGCAAAGCAGGGCAGATTCCCGGGAGCTCAATCCCCAGGACCTCAGCTTCTCTCTCCATCTCATGCACATACTTCTCACTCCACAAAACTGAGAGTTCTGTAAAAGCCTCAGAAGTTCCATCAACACACAAAGCCTGTGAGTTTGGCTTTACGTCCTTGGAAGTTCTCATACGCATAAAATATCTGGATGTATTTAACCAGGCTATCTTAGAACTGATCACATTACAGTGACCTAAGCACATTATATTTTTTAAAACAACATTTTGGGCATCTCTAATTTCAACAAATGGGGGATCTCAGACACAGTGCCTGGTATTCTAATGGGCATTGTCCATACCTTTTGCTGTCAAACTGCATAATTGCCTTCGAAGGTTAAAGCAGATGATTCGTTTTGTAGGTGAAAAAACTGAGACTTGGGTGAGGTAAGGTGGCCCAGGACACACAGCTGATAGGTGACATGGGAGTGGAATCTGAGCTCGTTTCCACTCTTTCCAAGTCCTCTGGGTCCTAGCATCCACTTCCCAAGGTAAGGGAAGGGAAGTGACTAGAGCAACGATTGAATGAAACACAGCCTAGTGCATGACAGTATCGCTCTCTTCTCCACAACTCTTCCCCACTGCCACCAGCTCCACCATTGCTGACTCATGCTCCCTTTTATTTCCCAGGGGTGGTGTCTCCTTTACTGCTTTGGAAAAAAAAAAATAAACAAATTAACTGAAAGAAATGCATTTGCCCAGGCCTGCCACCTTCCACTGGGATATTTCTGGTTCCTTTCGTCTCTTCTTTGCCTCTGCCCTCATGGTCCTCCCCCGGGCTGACCCTCCTCTGCGGGTTCACTTTCATAGCTTCCTGACACATTTCTTGCCTTCCATACTCTCATTGGTTCTGGGCTGCAGGCTGCTTGATGGCAGAGGGCCTGGTTTCAGTGTCTCTCCCCAGTGCATTCCCCAGTAGTGCTCAGGAAGTCAGCTCAATTGACTCCTCCACACTGCAGGTGGATGATGGCTGTAGGTGCATCTCAGCACCACCTCCTGAAAAGCTATTCTAATGGTTGCCTAGAGCACTGAGCTCAGTAGCACAGAATTCTAGGATTGACTACTAATGTCTGCTGCTGGAGCAGAATAAGAGGATGGGAAATTCAGCCTGTTTGCTGGTCCTAGAATAGAGGATCAGAATACTGGGAGAAAAAGATTGGGTTAGAGAGGATTTTCCTTATAAATCCTAAGTCCTCTGAACCGATTCACTGTAAAACAAATAAACATCAAGATGCATTTAGAGGGTCATAATAAACAGTGGAAAATGAGTCATAAAGATTGGTTATAGAGATGTTTCAGGGTTTAATCTTTTGGGGCAGTGATATGGTCTGGTTATGTGACCCCACCCAAATCTCATCTTGAATTGTAATCCAAATTGTAATCTCCATGTGTTGGGGAAGGAAACTCATGGGAGGTGATTAGATCATGGTGGCGGTCCCCCCATGCTGTCCTCATGATAGTGAGTTCTCATGAGATCTGATGGTTTTCTAAGGGGTTTTTCCCCACTTCACTCAGCATTTCTCTCTCCTGCTGCTCTGTGAAGAGGTGCCCTTCGCCATGATTGTAAGTTTCCTGAGGCCTCCCCAGCCATGTGGATCTGTAAGTCAATTAAGCCTCCTTCCTTTATAAATTACCCAGTCTTGGGTATTTATTCATAGAAGCATGAAAGGGATGCTTACACTGTAACAAAATGGAGCCCACTTTGCTGGCCAGAATTACTTTTCCAATGAACTCTGCCTTTGAGGAGGTGCTGATAGTTGCTCAGTTTGGTGCATCCAGTTACACTGTTGCTCACCACTCAGTCTGTGGCATTGAAAACCTCACACCCCGTTATATCCTGACTTCAATCTCTGCTACTGCTCAGCTTGACCAAGTCCCAGGTTGCTTATCTGTGAAATAGGAGTAATAATTCTCTACTTGCAGCACTGTTGGCCAGATTTTCTGAGGTAAGGAAGGAGACATGTTTCATGAGCTTCAAAGAGCCACATACCTGTCAGGACCCATTTATGAACTGGGCAGCAATTGAACGATGTCATCATGAGGTAGGAGCCCCACAGGACTTATTGTTAAAACTGCAACTACTTTTACACCAACCTGATAATATTTCCCAGTCTCTGATGGATGAAGTGAAAAAATCAGCAGGAACCAGCAGGTGGTGCTGAAGGCAACCTCTAGTTGCCCTCACTGCTCATCAGCATAAGATACTCCCACCAGTGCCATGACAGGTTACAAATGACATGTCAGTAACCCAGAAGTTACCACCCCTTTCCATGGCGACAACCTGGAAATTACTGCCCGTTTCCTAGAAAGTTCTAAATAACTCACCTCTCAATTTTCATTAACCTGCCCTTAATTTGCATGTAATTGAAGTTGGTACACCTGACTATAAAGAGAGTTGCCAACAACCCATGGGTTGCTGACTCTGGGTACACTGCAGTGAGTTAGCCCTGATCACAAGGAGGAGTCCCACTCAATAAAATATTGCTAACACCACTGGCTCACCCTTGAATTCTCTGCTGGGTGCAGTCAACAACCCTCCTGGGCTAAGCCCCAATTTGGGGGCTGCCTGTCCTGCATCAATCACATCTCCCTGTGAGAAGCATAATTGTGAGTGTTTTGTTGCTGGTGTGTTTTTGTCTTTGTTTCTTCAACCCTCAGAGGCTGTGAGGTTGAGAAACCTTTGGAACTTTTAGCCATAGCCCCACGTTTCTCTCATTTTATTGTCTCACATTTTTACTAGGTAATGACAGCCTTGGTTGGGTTGACTTTTCTAGAAATGATATTGCAACAAGAGTTGTGGGTCTTTGGAGTTTTCCTCTGTGCTCCCCTGTCTGGTCTGTGCCCCTGCCTCCTGCTCCTGAGCCAGAGGAAGCTCCAACAGCAGCTGCCCCACCTGGGATTCCTTTCATTGTGTCTTGATCTGAAGAGAGGACCCTTAGCTTTCACTACATTCCTCAAGGGGTTGCTCACCCCAAAATGGAGAAGAATAACTAGCCAATTCCAAATATTCGGGGGAACGGAGGACCAGCAAGGTCTGTGGTGGTGCAACGCTAAGTAAGGCAGGATGGGATCACAGTTGTGTGAGGCTGAGATGACTTACTCCCCCCTGTTCTCTCCACCTACATGTCATGGGGCCAGGTTGCTGCTATTTGCTGGGATAATGGCAGGTGGGAAAACAGAAGCAGAAGGTGAAAAAGGGAGTGACAGGAGGTTGCCAAAGCGAGCCAGAGAGTGGCTGCCCAGAGAGGGGAGCAGAGCATGGCAGGTCCCCTCTGGGAAGGAGGCATTTGAACTGAGACCTCTGAAGCCAACCAGTATTTCTAGAAAGGGTGTGATCTTCAGAGGCTACAGAACAAGGTCAGAATCTCAGCTCTGCTTCTAAACAGCAAGTGAGTTCAAGTCACTCAGATCTCTGAGCCTCAAATTTCTCACTTATATGTGGGGACACCTACCCCATAGGGCTGTGGTAAATGCAATAATCTACAAAATCTGCAATAATCTACGTAATCCACAATAATCTTCCTGGCCCATAGTAGGTGCTCAATTGATGCTCCTCTGCTTGTGTCATACCTACAAGTTGCATTGAAAGCAAACAGAATCTAGAATAAGGGTGATGGAAGTCCTCTATCCTCTACCTGCTTCTGACCCTGCCTGGAGCAGAGTCCCAAAATAAGCACTCCCTCCTGCAGGCAGAGACAATGGGAATGTGGCTGGAGAATATAGACAGGGATGATAAGGGCTCTCTGGGATTGTGTCCTGAAACCCATCTAAGGAACACATGGCATTTACATAGACAAAAGATAGTACAGGGACAAGCTGAGGTGCTTTGTGAGATACCTGAAGGCCTGTCAACCATGCATCCATTCGGCCCTTGTTAAGTGCTTCTGTGTGCCAGCCGCGTGCAGTGTTCTGGGAACACCATGCCAGATATAGTGTTCACTCTGAAGAAACTCACAGACTTTGTGGCCAACATTTGGGAAGGAGTAGGCTGTGCCACTCTATGCACTCCAATGTCTAATGGCTTCCTGTTCCGATTAAGATGATGTCCAGAGTTCTTAATATTGTCCAGGATCCATTGAATGGTCAGCCTCTAAATACTTTCCTGTTTCACTTTCTACCACTTACTCCACTCCAGCCCCCTCTCCAGAAATCCCACTTTCTTTCTGTTCCAATGTGCTAAACTCAGTCTACCCCGTGGCCTTTGCACATCCTATTTCTCCTTCAAGGGCAACTCTTCCAGGCTGGTCCTCCTTGTCACACAAGTCTCTGCTCAAGTGTGACCTCCTCAGGGACTCTCCATGACAGCCTATGGAAGGAGCTTTGCCCATTCTCTGCCCAGAGTCACCCCATATCACATTGTCCCATTTAGTTCCTTCAAAGCAATGATCTTCACACAAAATCATGTGTCCATTTGCTCATTTGCTGTCTTCCCTACTAGCATGTAACCTTCATGAAGGCAGGGACCTGCCTATGTGGGAGTCTCAGGGTCTCTAAAGCAAAGCATGCAAGATGATCCATTGCGGGATAGGAAGAAAATATTAGAACTTTGTTTAACTTTTACTATTATAATAAAAAAGAAAGACATTAATCTCTACTAATACATAATAAATGGGTTGAGTCTGGCTCCCTCACTTGGTTCACAGGTCACTCAGGCACCTGCCATGTGCAGGATCTGAGGTATGCTGGTGGGAGGGTGAGAGCCCTGTGGTTGGCAGTGAGGGTGGGAAGCAGGGTTGTCCTCAGTCCTTCGTTCAACTTCCAACTATTGGCTCTCATTGCAGTTTCTATGTGCCTGGGTAAGTGTATTTACCAAATACATAGAATCTATTACTAGGGGTTAACTAAACTAACCCTCACAATGGACAACCCATGTAAAGAGATTCCTCCATCACCTGGGTGGATGTCTTCTGCCGTCTGCACAAAGGCTAGCATGCGCTTCCTGTGTGGGCTCCCACCTCTGGTTCTGGGCCCTCATCAGCCACATCAGTTCTGATGGCCAAGCCATATCTGACAAGGGGTCAGCTAAAGCACACTAGAGGCCGCAAAGACAACTGAGAAATCATATTTATAGCTATGATCAGTAACTCCACCAGGTTTTGACTGGGAGACACTGCTTGTTGCCTCTCCAATGGCCAGTCCCGCCTTTTTGTTTTGTTTTGTTTTTTAACAGAACTCTGGTTTTATATGGGGTAGCCACGTGTCCAGCAAAAAAGCTACATTTCCCAGCTTCCCTTGCTACTAAGGGTGATCGTGTAACAAATATGGCTAAAGAGAAATAATAGGACATCTCTTAAGGATTTTTGAAAAAGCTCTTTCTTTTTTCTTTCTCACATAGGCAATGCCCTTCCTCCTCATGGCTTCCTCCTTCTCCCCTTCTGGAATGTAGATGTGATGACTGGCGGTGTGGCAGTTGTCTTGTGCTCCTGAGAGAAAGGACAAGACAGTGATAAAGACTCATCTGTGACATCTTCAAGCTGCTGAAACAATACTGGAATATTGGAACTGTTGTCTTTCTGTTATGTGAGAAAGCACAACCCTCTAATTTGTTTAAGCGATTGTTTGATCAGGTTTTGTGTCCCTTGTGGCTGAACACAATTCTAAAAGATTCACTCCTCTTTAGCAAATGTTGTTGTATGAAATATTAGTTATAGTAGTGTGGAACCATCACAATTAGCCAGCTATTTAAGAACTAAGCTTGACTGGGCATGGTGGCTCAAGCCTGTAAACACAGCACTTTGGCAGCACTTTGGGAGGCTCAGGCAGGCAGATCACTGGAGGTCAGGTGTTCGAGACCAGCCTGGCCAATATGGTGAAACCCTGTCTCTACTAAAAATACAAAAATTAACCGGACATGCTGGTGCATGCCTGTAATCCCAGCTACTTGGGAGGCTGGGGCAGAAGAATTGCTTGAACCTGGGAGTTGGAGTTTGTAGTGAGCTGAGACCATATCACTGCACTCCAGCCTGGGCAACAGAGCTAGACTCCATCTCCAAAAAAACAAACAAAAAAAATTAGAACTAAGCTCAACATCTGTAAGTTTTTTCAGTAATATCTAAAATCATGTGTTATTCAATTTGGTATGTTATAAAATTGTATCAATTTAAATAACACGTTAAATATCTCTTTAGGCATTTTTATTGAAATGTAATACACATATGGAAACAAGCACATAAGTATAGAGCTCCTTAATTATTCACAAACCAAATGCATCCAAGCAGACAAGACCCAGATCAGGAAAGAGAATGTGACCAGCTTCCTGGGAGAAACCTCTTTTGAGATTTGATTCTTCATTGTGAAAACAAAAAAGCCACACCCTGTTGGTCATAGAAAAATGACTGAAATAGTCTGTGAAAAATAATAGCATGCTAAAATAAACTTACTTATCAGCAAATACTGTTTAATGATGCAGAGAAAACATTGTTAAAGAATCAAAGCAAATATTGCTGGAACGAATTTCTCATGTGGGCTGTTTGCTGTGTGGTTGGGTAACAGCACTGATGAATCTAATATGTCTCAATTAGGATGCTTGCTAGAGGCTTCGATTCTGTTTCAGCTTTGAATTATACTTAACTGTTATTTTTCCATGAAACCCTGAAAGAAAGTTGTACTGGAGAGTATGTATTTTTCAACACTGTATTATGTCTAAAGTCAAAACAATATTTTTATGGAATAATGTGCAGGTACAGACACAGTATTTCTTTAGACGAGAATATACAAAGAATTCTGGGGTATGTTTCCAGAAATAAAACTGTATATGAAACTCTGTCTTTATATTTGCTGTAAGCAAGCTACAAGATATTATCAATGTGTTAAATTTTATAAAAAGAGGTCTTTAAAATTAAATCTTTAGAATTCTTTATAAAAAGATGAAGAGTCATTTTAAATGTCCTGATTTTATGAAAAGAATATCATGAAATGGAATCCTTACAAGAGGAGGAATCATGTGGAAAGCCCTGATACCACACAGAAATTTTCTGCTTATCTTGTGCAAGATACTCACCAAGTGTGATCCTTAAAAATGAGTTGCATATTTTTTCTTTCACATAACAAATATTTTAAATTTGTTAACTTTTTTTTCAATTTGAAATGGATCCCATTTCAAAGTGTATTTATTCCCCCCCCCAAATTTCCTATCTCTCTGATATAAAAGATAGGCTTTTATTATGAAATTAGAAAGTAAAATTTTTCAAAAGACATAAAAAAAAGCCAGCCTCGGGCTTGGCAGAATTTTTTAAAAGCAAAAAAGTTTTGAAATCTTTTAATCTACTAAAAAATTTTTGCAAGCAAAGTGTTTTAGTGAATTTGAACCTGGGGTAGACTGTTGTGTGTGCCTCTCCTCCTTGGGAAAAGATTATATGTTGATCTTGCACAGTGAAATAAGTGCAGAAGTGATGTGATTACTTCTGGAAGTAGGCTTCACAAGCCATGCATGGCTCACCATGCTTTTCTCACCACTGCCACTAGCCACTACAGTTGGTGATATTTGGGAAAGATTTTGGGTTCCAGAGGGAAGATTATGTGGACCAGCAGCCAATCTGTGACTGACCTGTGGCATGAGCAAGAATCAACTGTTGTTGCTTTAAGACCCTGAAATTTGGGGCCATTTGTTATTGAAGCATAGTTTTATCTTTCCTGATGGATACATGACTTGTTGGTTAAAAATATAAAAATACACCAGTTGCCAATTTATTGATAAATGCAAGCTGATTAAACTCCAAAAAGTTTAAAAAATAGAATCTCCAAATTAACAACAAAATCCTTTGCCTAGTCAGTGGGTCTCTTATCTTACTATTGGCAGTTGTTTCCTAGTCTGCCTGTCGTACTAGCCTGGGAGATCCTTGAGGGCATAGAGATGTCTCTTTAATCTTTGCAGTTCCAGAGTTTACCCCAGATATGGCACAAGCAGTTACTAAATTAAATGTTTACTGAGTAAATGCGTATGTGTAGAGCCTACTTCATCTTAGATCAGCTGTCTTCATTCTTCATAATTCAGTTTATTATATCTGGTATTTGCAAAGCCTTCATTCCAGGAAGTGGTGGGAAAATGGGTGTGGGTAGGTAGAGTCAGGGAATCTGGATTAATGGCTGGCTACAACATTTATTCACTGTGGCTGTGTGATTTTAAATGCATGGTCTAACCTATCTTACTCTCCTCAACTGTGAAATGGGTGAATGTTCATCTCACAGGGTTATTGAGGGGGATTGAATTAGATAACATTATCAGAGGACTTTGTGACTTCCTATATGATGTTATAATTTTATCATCTCTTAAGTACTGTTGGGAGTACACTGGTTGCTTTGAATCTGTTTCTGTTACTGAAACTGGTCTATCTGAAGGCTCTGGAAAAAAGGTCAGGAACTGGGATAGAAGGTTGTATCACGAACAAAATAAAAGAAACAAATACTTCCCCTGTGTTCCTATTTAGCTGAGTGGTGTCATTAAACTTAGTACACGCACCTCTCCATTTCTCCCACAAAGCCCCTGATCCCTGATCTTTCCAGAGGTGGAATTGTCAAATGCTGCTGGGAGTGCTTGCTGGTCCCTTTGGGAATCAATAGTACTGCCCTTCCCCAGCGTGCCACTGAGCATGTTTTCCCAGGGCTTGTCCTTGAAAGCCTTTCCCACTCCACATCCCCTCTACAGGCCCACCCTACTTTGCAAAGCAGTTCTTTCCCAGGGCTGAGTCACAGGGTGAGGAGGAGAGGCCTGTGGCTCAAAATTTGGTACCTGAAGTTATTTTTTTACTCTGACGTAGGAAAAAATTTAATCCTTTAATCTTTGCCAGTGTAGCAAAGAATGCAAATCCTTTAAAAATCATACGTGCAAATGCAGCAGGAGAATAGGGTCTGGAGGCAGGGAACCTAAGGCCAATTTGTATGCACTAACTTCCTAGAACTGAATCAAAACGAAAACCCCAACTTTCCACGCATAAGTAACAAAAGAACCAGAGGCTACTCCCTTTGCAATCGCCCCCTGCTCTTTTTCTGAAAAATGTAAAGTATCTCTGATTGATCCCCTCTCACAACCAATCAGACTGGCCACAGGCCTAGTCTTCATTTGCATAGCACTATAGCTTTGCAACTCCACTTCAGCTTTTGATTGGTTCCCTCCTGCAACCAATCAGATTTTTGCATAAAGTGTAACTTTGTAACCTCACTTCAGCCTCTGATTGGTCACCTTCTGCAATTAATCAGACTGGTTGTGGGTCACTACTTCATTTACATGGGGTGTTAACCAAGTAACCAACTAGAAACCTCTAGAGGGTATTCAAACACCAGAAAATTCTGTAACCAGCACTCTTGCGCCGCTTGCTTGAGCCTGTTCCCATTCTGTGGAGTGTACTTTTGTTTCAGTAAATCTGTGCTTTTAGTGCTTCATTCTTTTGTTCCTTTGTTTGTGCATTTTGTCCAATTCTTTCTTCAAAACACCAAGAACATGGACAACTCATTCTCAAGACCTTCCACCAGTAACACAAACAGCTGCTCCATGAACAGCCTCAAAGCAGACAGTGGAGAATACAGACAATGCAGAGTAGGAAAAGCCTGAGTTTGAATTTCGGTTTTGTGTTTTGGAAAAGCCTGAGTTTGAATTTCGGTTTTGTGTTTTATAAGTGGCATGACCTTAGGCAAGTCGCTTAACCTCTGAGCCTCAATGTCCTTCTCCATAAAAGGGGTAAAAATCACTCACTTGGGGATGAGAATTAAATAAGGTAACTCCAGTATTATCACATTTTGCTGCTTTGCTGCATTTCTGTCTTTGCTGGCCAATTCCCTCCTTCAATTATTCATTTTTGTGAATTTCACATGAGTTTGTAACTGGGGGACAAGGAAACAACATACCTATACACTTTGCTGTCTGTGCCTGACCCAAACAACAGATGCAAATGAACCAATTGCCAACAGACATTGAAAGAAGTAATATGATTGGCCACTGATCATGATGCACTTCTATTATTTACTGAATAGCTAGTGAAGAAGTTTGCTCTTTGGGAAGTTATTCATAGCTCCCAATTCACAGCACTGGGAGTTGGCCTGTGGGAAAAGCTTTCTTTCTATATATATACCTTCCTTGCAACTAGGGAAAGATAATGGCTGCCTTATATTTGAATCCCAATAAATTCTCATAGTTTGGACTCTTTTTCAAATAGCTTATTTTGAACAGCAAAGTTCTAAATAGGGAAGATACATAAGCCTTAAACCAACTCCATCAGTGCTAGTTAGGGATGCTTATAGAGATCATATAAGAGAACTTCAGAAAAGGAGACCAAAAGGCTACATAGATTAGGTGTTAATTTCTTACAGTTCTAGCCCTGTAACTCAAAGTCCTGGATTTTGCTATATGTAAACCTTTTAAATAACATTATTTGATAAAATGTGTAATTTTAATAATATGGATAATTAACTAAATGAAACATGTGACTTTTGTGTTCATTTCTAAAAGGTTATGTTTTTGTGTTGTCATCCCTAAAATTTATATTTTTTAATTGATCAAATTGAGCATATACTGTATCTTTCAGCTTAAAAGGTATTGGAGGATATTAAAGCCATTTCTAAGGGGCTCAACCAAATGGGATAATCTGAAGAGAAACTCCTTATCTGGGGGCTTAATGATGGTCATTCATATATGATGTTTCCTTGGATCCTTGTTTTATACCCCAGGAAGATAATCCCATGTTTTTCAATCTACCATTGTGAAGATAAGAATGAGAGCAGCTAATAGTCTCAGCAGGATTATTCTGAGGCAAGCAATGGACTAAGGGTTATAATATGGTTATCTCATCTTGCAGGTGGCTAGTACCCGGCAGTAAACATGACCATGCAAGGTGACATCCTGCACCATGATCATAACAATTGATGGGAAAAATCACAATTATTCTTTAACTTTGTCAAACACCAACATTCTCTTATTGTTGGCTATAAATGGATAGAAAATGAAAAAAAAAACTAATATTTGTTTAGTACACTGTAATTTAAAACATGGAAACATAGAGAATTAAAGTGTTTTATTTATTTGTTAAAAATACCTTATCAACAGCAGTCAGAGCAATGCTTGTCTTCTTACTGTATTCTTCATGATCCAGAGCAAGAATCTTTAACTTACTCCTTTCTAAGTTTAGATGGGCTTCTAAGATTTTATCTTTTGTTCTTTTGATGTCATGAAATATCTCTGAGAGTCTGGTCTTCACCAAGCACCTCTGGCTGCATTATCTGTAAGGCCTTTCTAATGGTGGATGTCAACATTTTCATCACCAGCTATCTTTTTCATAACTCCATTTTTGTTCTATTCAGATTTCAGTTCTAGTATTATCACATTTTTCTGCTTTTCTGCATTTCTGTCTTTGCTGGCCAATTCCCTCCTTCAACTGTCCATTTTTGTGAAATCTCACATGGGCTTGTAATTGGGAAACAGGGAGGCAACATACCTACACACTTTGCTGTCTGTGCCTGACCTGAACAACAGATGCAAATGAACCAGTGGTTGACAGACATTGAAAGAAGTGACATGACTGACCACTGATTGTGATACACTTCCGTTATTTACTGAATAGCTAGTGGATAAATTTGTACTTTGGGAAGTTATTCACAGGTAGAACATTGTAGCAACTGAAATCTGAATCGTGTTGTTGGAAGACTGATGTTACTTAGCAAAATCATGTAAGTGAAATTCATTCACATTGGAACTGTGCAAAGGGGGAACGGTCTGTATTTGCTGAGTTTCCAGTGAGAAGTCTGAGCTCTGGTTGGTCGAAGATGTTACATCTAGGATCTCTTTTGATATGGTTTGAACCTGTGTCCCTGCCAAATTTATGTTGAAATGTAATCCCTGGTGCTGGAGGTAAGGCCTGGTGGGAGGTGTTTGGATCATGGGGGCAGATCCCTCATGAATGGCTTAGCACCAACCCCTTTGTGATGAGCGAGTTCTCATGAGATCTGGTTGTTTAAAAGTGTGAGAACTTCCCACTCTCTCTCTCTCACTCCCACTCTCACCATATGGTATGCCAGCTCCCCATCTGTAAGTTCCCTGAGGCCTTCCTGGAAGTCCAGAAGATGCCGGTGCCATGCTTGTACAGCCTGCAGAACTGTGATCCAATTAAATCTCTTCTCTTTATAAATTACCCAGTCTCAGGTATTTCTTTATAGTAATGCAAGAACAGCCTGACACACCTTTCCTGGCAGTGTGGGTCCCTGAGACCCTGGGATAGGAGAATAGGAGAGGAAAGACAAAGATAGCTCTCAACAACTTGGCCAATACTATTATCTTCATGAAGTCAAGAAGTTTTATGGCAGAGGTTCACATCATACCCTAGTCTTGATGCTCTCAGTCTTATCTATGTTTAGGTGGATCTTGGAAAGACCTTTTCCCTGAGGTGCCTCAGTGGGGGTGGAAAAGTTTTTTTTTTAAAAAAAATAGCTTTATTGAGGTGTAATTGTTTTACAAAATACCCCTGCACATGCTTAATTTATATAATTTGATGAGTTTGGACATATGCATCTTGTGACACTGTCACCACAGTCAAGGTAATAAACATGTCCATCAAGTCCCAAAGTTTCTTTGTGTCCCTTTAAGATTTTTTAAAAAAGAACGTTTAATATGACATCTACACTCTTTACAAATGTTTAAGTGCACAATATCATATTGTTAACTATAGGCAGGGAGGGTAGATTTGGATGCAAAGATAGTCACTGGTTGATGCTGAATTAGAGTCTCCTCATCACTAAATTTTCTAAGTTTTTTTAAGGTTAAGAATCACTAGCATTTTTATTTTTAAAATATTTTTAATTTTTATTTTAGGTTCAGGGGTACATGTGAAGGTTTGTTATATAGGTAAGTTGTGTGTCACAGAGGTTTGTTGTACAGATGATTTCATCACCCAGGTAATAAGCATAGTACCTGATAGGTATTCTTTCTGATCTTCTCCCTCCTTCCACCCTTCATCCTCAAATTGACCCCAGTATCTGTTGTTCCTTTCCTAGTATCCACATGTTCTCATTATTTAGCTCCCACTTATAAGTGAGAACACGCAGAATTTGGTTTTCTGTTCCTGCCTTAGTTTGCTTAGGATAATGGCCTCCAGCTTCAGGTTGCTGCAAAAGACATGATGTTCTTTTTTATAGTTGCATAGTATTCCAGTATGCTATGGTGTATATGTACCACATTTTCTTTATTTAGTCTACCACTGTTGGGCATTTAGGTTGATTCCATGTCTTTGCTATTGTGAACAGTGTTGCAATGAATATTCACATGCATGTGTCTTTATGGCAGAATGATTTATATTCCTTTGGGTATGTATTCAATAATGAGATTTCTGGGTCGAATGGTTATTTCATTTTATGTTCTTTGAGGAATCACCACACTGCTTTCCACAATAACTGAACTAATTTACACTCCCACCAGCAGTGTACAAGCATTCCCTTTTCTCCACAAT
Source organism: Colobus angolensis palliatus (assembly GCF_000951035.1). NCBI lineage: Eukaryota > Metazoa > Chordata > Mammalia > Primates > Cercopithecidae > Colobus > Colobus angolensis. The sequence goes on from NW_012116488.1 coordinate 11,513,934, forward strand.
TTCACCAGCATCTATTATTTTTTGACTTTTCATGAATGGCCATTCTGACTTACGTGAGATGGTATCTCACTATGACTTTGAGTTGCATTTTTCTAATGATCAGTGATATTCAGTATTTTTTCATATGCTTGTTGGCCACATGTATGTGTATGTCTTCTTTTGAAAAGTGTCTGTTCACATCATTTGCCCACTTTTTAATGAGGTTGTTTGTTTTTTGCTTGTAAGTTTAAGTTCCTTATAGATGCTGGGTATTAGACTATTGTAGGATGCATAGTTTGCAAATAGTTTCTCCTATCCTGTAGGTTGTCTGTTTACTTTGTTGATAATTTCTTTAGCTGTGTAAAAGCTCTTTAGTTTACTTTGATCCTATTGGTCCGTGTTTGTTTCTGTTGCAATTGCTTTTGGAGTCTTTCTTATGAAATCTTTGCCAAGTCCTGTGTTCAGAATTGTATTTCCTAGATTGTCTTCCAGTCTTTTTATAGTTTTACATTTTACATTTAAGTCTTTAATCCATCTTACATTGATTTTTATATGTGGTATAAGGTAGGGGGTCCAGTTTCAATCTTCTGCTTATAGCTAGTCAATTATCCCAGCACCATTTATTGAGTGGCAAGTCCTTTCCCCATCGCTTATTTTTTTCAGCTTTGTCAAAGATCAGATAGTTGTAGGTGTGTGGCATTATTTCTGGGCTCTATATTTTGTTCCATGTGTCTGTTTTCATACCAGCATCATGCTGTTTTGGTGCCACTACTGTATTAGTCCATTTTCATGCTGCTAATAAAGACATACCTGAGACTTGGTAATTTATAAAGGAAAAGAGGTTTAATGGACTCACAGTTCTATGTGCCTGGGGAGGCCTCACAATCATAGTGGAAGGCAAAAGCTACTTCTTACATGGCCATGGGGAGAATGAGAGAATGAGAGTCAAGTGAAAGAAGAAACCACTTATAAAACCATCAGACCTCGTGAGACTTATTGACTACCACGAGAACAATATGGGGGAAACCACCCCCATGATTCAATTATCTCCCACCAGGTCCGTCCAAAAGCACGTGGGAATTATGGGAGCTATAATTCAAGATGAGATTTGGGTGAGGACACAGTCAAATCATATCAAATACCACGCTGTTTTTGTTACCGTAGCACGGTAGTATCATTTAAAGTTAGGTAACGTGACGCCTCCAGCTTTGTTCCTTTTGCTTAGGATGCTTTGGCTATTTGAGCCCTTTTTGGTTCCACACAAATTTTAAAATAGTTTTTTTTTCCTAATTCTGTGAAGAATTTAATCTGTAGCTTGATAGGAATAACACTGAATCTGTAAATTGCTTTGGGCAGTATGACCATTTTAATCATATTGATTCCTCCTATCCATGAGCATGAAATGTTTTTTCATTTGCTTGAGACATCTCTGATTGCTTTGAGCAGTTTTTGTAATTCTTGTTGTAGAGATCTTTTTCCTACCTAGTTAGCTGTATTCCTAGGTATTTTATTTCTTTTGTGGCAATTGTGAATAGGACCGCATTCCTGATCTGGCTCTCAGATCAGATATTGTTGGTTTATAGGAATGCTACTGATTTTTGTATGTTGACTATGTATCCTGAAACTGTGCTGAAGTAATTTATTTAGATCAAGGAGCTTTTGGGCAGAGACTATGAGGTTTTCTAGATATAGAATCATGTGGTCTGCAAACAGGGATAGTTTGACTTCCTCTCTTCCTATTTGAATGCCTATTCCCATTTCTTTCTCTTGCCTGATTGCTCTGGCAAGGACTTCTAATACTATGTTGAATAGGAGTGGTGAGAGAGGGCACCCTTGTCTTGTGCTGGTTTTCAAAGGGAATGCTTCCAGCTTTTGTCAATTCAGTATGATGTTCTTTTCTAAGTTTTCACAAAGTCCCCATATTTCCCAGGGGAACTCCCATAAGGAAAAGAGAGGACCCACCTCAAGGCAGCAGAGACTATTCTGAAAAGAGAGATTCTAGTAAGGTGAAGAGAGGGAGAGTGTCATGGCCTAAGTTTGGTCATGTCCAGGTCAGGGCTCAGAGGCCCTGGGGCTCTGCTATCACCAGGCAGCCTGAAACAATATTTCCCTGGAGGATTTATGTTTCAGTTGGAGGTAGAAACTCAGGATGGAGAGATGGAGAGATGCAGCAGAAACAGAGTGGCTTTGGCTAAGCTAAGTCTTGCCTTGTGGGCCATAGGGGCTTGGAGTGGGAGTGCCTGGGTGAAGAAGACCTTTCCCAAAGGCCCTTTCCTTTGCAACCTGAGATGGAGACTTGGAGAGATCACAGAAAACAGGGAATAATTTAGAGAGGAGAAAAAAATTTCCAGGAAACTTCATGATCCAAATGATCCTCTTCACTATTGTCAAATTTAATCACATATATTTCATTTGTTTGATGCTTTCCTTAAGTAAGTTTCTTTGGATGGTAAGAAGCCAACTGTGGCCCAAGGGGGGTCTCCTAGAACAGATGGATAGTGATACAATCCAGCCCTCTTCCTTCATCTTCTCCTTCTCACAACCTTTTATACTTTTTTCATTGTTTTGTTTTTCTCTATTGCTACCAACTGATTTTTATCCCCTCCTTAGTCCACATGGCAGGATGAAGCCACCAAGAGCTCCAAATTTATATCTCTTTCATTTCAGAGAGCAGTCACACTAAGCATCCCTTAACTTGGAGTCCAAATTCCTCAAGAAGGAGGCTAATTGACCCATCTCGGGTCAATCACTTAGATCAATCACATACAGAGGTTGGGGATACATTGTACCATGGTAGCAGCTGCCATAGTAAAGATCCAGTGGATGGAAAATTGAAAGTTTTCTGTTAAGGGGGTCATCAGCCAACAAAAACAATAGGTATCAACTATCACTGCTTAATTTTTAAAATTCAGTGAACTTGCGGTATTTTATGAAATAACAACTTTTAATATCTGTTCATAAGGGGTCAGTATATGCACGTTCCTCAGCTTCTTAGTGTAATATCTATATTTTCTCATAAAATAAAAGCAAAAAAATAGTATCTACGGAAACTCCATGTCCATGTGTGTCTCCTCATTCAAACCCCTGATTTTCTGTTTTCCATGAATGAGTATGTGTAATACACTGTTCTGCTGGCAACAACAATATTCTTTTGCCTGGTGTCATCTAGAGAAAGAGACCATGACAATGATCTGTTGTGTTTCACAGAGCCTTATAAATATGCTAAATTGTGTATCTACACATACACAGAATCGTGCCCTTTCATGGTTTAGAATGTGAATTATTTCTCAATAAAGCTGTTGAAGAAAAAGTTTGTGAGGCCGGGCGCGGTGGCTCACGCCTGTAATCCCAGCACTTTGGGAGGCCAAGCCAGGCAGATCACGAGGTCAGGGGATCGAGACCATCCTGGCTAACACGGTGAAACCCTGTCTGTGCTAAAAATACTGTAGTAGCTGTAGTCCCAGCTACTCAGGAGGCTGAAGCAGAAGAGTGGCCTGAACCCGGGAGGCAGAGCTTGCAGTGAGCCGAGATCACGGCCACTGCACTCCAGCCTGGGCGACAAAGCGAGACTCCATCGCAAAAAAAAAAAAAAAGTTTGTGTAATCATCCTCCCAACAAATATTTCTTGATCATGCACCTCAAGTCAAGCACTGTTCTAAGCCCTGGAAGAAGAGCAAGGAAGCATCTTTCCCCGCGGAGATTACATTCTAGTCCGCGGAGGAGACAGACAATAAGCAAATAAACAAATATGGTGATAAGTGCTAGGGGGAAAGATAAGGCAGGAACAGGGGATAGAGGTAGGGGATTATGTGCTATTTGTTACATACAATAGGTCATCACGGGAGACATCTCTGAAGCTAGCATTCAGGCAGAGGCCTGACAAGGTGAGGAGGTGGTCTGGAATCCCCAGGTTACAGACCTAGGAGCAGCTCCAGGGAGCTCACACTCCAGCCAGGGGTTCTACATGGTGACCCACAGCTTCCTCAGAGGCCAGCCAGTCAGGTGCCGTGGCAGGATGGGTGAGGTGTTCCCTCCAACCCTCCACAGCCTGCCCTGTAATCAGAGAGCACCTCTGCTTTGCTTGTGCTTGTTTTATTGGAGCTCCATGTAAAATTCTCTTTGAAAAAATGGTTGCGCTGCAAAATCAAACATTGAAAAGAACAGAACTGGGTTTTGGGATGGGGGTAGGAGAGGGGAGGTGGCCTTTTTAGAAAATATTATGCTAACATGTGAGTGAGACTAGAATGAAGGCATAACAGGTGTTAGGAACTGAGATGTGTCTCCTCCAAATAAAAGAGGGGTTGAGTTCCTAATCCCCAGCAACTCCGAATGTGATCATATTTGGAAATAGATTCTTTACAGAGGTAAAGTTAAAATGAAGTCATTGTGAAGCTATCTTTCCAAAGAGGGGAAATTTGAACACAGAGACAGAAGTGCACAGAGGGAGATGACATGAATACGGCCACGTGATGGCAGAGGCAGATATTGGACGGATGCAGCCACCATTTGAGGAGCACCAGGCATTGTCATCACCACCATAGGCTGGAAAGAGGCAAGGAAGGGTTCTACCCAGAGTCTCGGAGGGAGCGCGGCCCTGCCCACACCTTGCTTCGGACTTCCACCCTCCAGAACTGAGAGACAAGTGTCTGTCGTGTCAGCCTACCAGCCTGTGCTCCTCACAACACACTGATGCTGCAGGGGACATGCGATCCCAGAGCTCGGAGTGCTTAGTTCTGTGAGCAGGTGAGGGTGGAGTATGGCACAGGACACTGGACCTGAAGAAGGACCACCTGTTGGGTGAGTATTGCAACAGCTGGTGACAGTGCTGAGGGCCTGCCCAAACCAGGCCCTCACAGTCAGCTTGGGAGGTGTGGTCACCTCAAGGACAGGTGGCATCAGGACCTGGTGCTGAGGGAGAGGGAGGGGTTAGGGTGATGACCAAGGATCTGGGTGGCATCCACTAAGATCATAAACCCAGGCACAGGAGTGGTAGTAAGGATTGGGGACAGGGGAGTCTACCTGGGGCTACTGGGGCTGAGGGCATTTGGGGAGGCATCCAGGTGGCAGTTGGGCATACAGGGCCAGGAGAAGAGTTCTTCCCATGTCTGGCTCCTCAACCTTCAGGACTCAGAATGAACATCTCCTCAGAGAAACTTTTCTGCAACACAGGAAGTTGCCTCCAAGTTACTCTCTGTCCAATCACCCTGTCTGTTCCTGTAACATTTGCCATCATCATTCATTACTCACTTCTAGCCTGTGAGTATTGCTTCTTCTAGCCTGTCTCACCATTCTAGTCTGTGCATCCCACATTGTTTGCTGCTGGGTCTCCACTGCCTAGTGCAATGCAGCACACAGTCAGTGCTTAATTGGTATTCGCGGAATGGAAGAATAAATGGAGAAAGCCCGTATAGCCAGCTGGGCTCTCTGGAAGCAGAGGTTGGGATGGCGTTTGGGGTACGAGACGTTTGTCAGGGATCCCCACCTAAGGGTGGAGCAGGCGGAGAAGCTGAGTTGCAAGGCCAGCCTGCAAAGCTCTGGCCTACTCACTCCTCAGCATGAGAGTGCTGCTCAGTTGAGTTCCCTGTTTGGCTCAAATGGCTGGACTTTGAATCTCATCTTGCTCAGCCCCTGGGTGATGCCTGCCCCAGGAAGGGCAGACCCTGAAGGAACAGGCAGCCCAACCACAGTCCCCGTGGCTGAAGGCGGTTCATCTCCACTCCTTCCAAACCCAAGCTGGACACACAGATCCACAGGGTCATGGACTGAAACCAGGACAGAGAACAAATGATGAGTCCACAAACAACCTGTGGTCCTTATCACAGGAAGCGCACAGGTCAAGCACTGTGGGAAAGAGAGAAGGGTGTCACCTCTTCTAACTCTGAAAAAAATCCAGGGAGGCTTTTGTGAGGTGGTAGAGTTTGAGTTGAAGATTTTGTTTTGTGTGGATATAGGAAGCTGGAATGGAGGCAGCCCTGGGATGGCGAGCGGCCTCTTGATATTTATGAGAAGGGATGTGCAAAGCTTAGCTGCAGTGTGGACGTTCCTGGAAAGGTAGGTGGAGGCCCACAGATCCACATAGAGTGGGTTCTGGATGATGGGCCGCAGACAGCCTATCTGAGGACAGACTTTGTGAGAAAAGAAGCTCTTTCCCAGCAAGGCCATTGCATTCTCTTTTAAGACACAGCAGGGAAGCAGAGTAAAACAGGGTTTGCTTAGGAAACTGGAACAGGGCAGCCCAAGGCAGGGCATGCAGATGGGAGGCTGGGCTTCTGCAGAACATCATGTTATGCAACTGTTCTAGAATCAAAGTTCCATTTAAGGAAAAGAGAAGCAGAGTTCAAGAGAATTTTGGCATAGGGCATCTCTTTAGAAATCACTGGGAAGGACATTAAGGAAACAGGATCACAAGTCACCCACAAGGTGACAGAAAAATCTGTCTTCTACTACAGTCGCCCAGAGACAAAGCAGAGCTTTCATCTTCTAAGAAAACCCCTGATGGTCATTGCTGTCCCTCCAGGGTGGGAGATAGAGTTGCTGGCACATTTTATCCTTCTGATTAGAGATGGAACAATGGGGAAGGCCATCGGAGGTGGCACCACCAACCTGGAGATGATGTGGCCAGGCCCAATGCCACCTGTCCCAAGTGGGTCTCCCTGGGCAGGAGCAATGGGGTTGGATCTCATGTCAGGTGGCATTTCAGGTCCCAGAGGGCATTCTGCCTGCTGGTACTCCCCCGAGCTACACCTGCCTACTTCTCCCTACCCGCTCACCTCCTTGCAACTAGGGAAAGATAATGGTTGCCTCCCAGGCCTAAGCCTGACACACCAGAGATTCTGGAGACTGTGGGCCCTCTGGACTGTCACTTAATCTTTTACTAGATTAAGAGTTCCATTGAGGAATTATGTGCATGTTTTTTTTTTTCTTTTATTACATTTCTGGGTTTGGAGACTGTCTTAGTCCATTTTCTGCTGCTATTCAGGATACCTGAGAAGGTAATTTAAAAATAAAAAAGATTTATTTCTTACAGCTGGGGGCTGGGAAGTCCAAGGTCAGGTAGCCGCATCCGATCAGCTTCTTGTGAGGGCCTCATCCTGCGTCACAACTTGGCAGAAGACATCACAGGGCAAGAGGGGTACGCTGAAAACCAAACTGACTTCTATTAAAAAACCCACTCCTGTAACAACCCATTCATTCAGTAATCCATGAATGGACAAATCCATTCATGAGGGCAGAGCCCTCATAACCCAATCACCTCTTAAAGGCCCCAACTTGTAACACTGTTACATTAGGGATTGTTTCAACATGAGTTTCAGAGGGAATGAATATTTAAACCACAGCAGGGACCTAATTCTCTACATCAGCCAACTGGCACAGTGAAGCCATAGATGAATCACAGACATTTCTTCCACTGGATTCCAGGCGAAGGAGGTGAGGCCATTGCACTTCCCCCAGGAGAGGCCTGCACGTGTGGCAGCTTGGGGGAACTTGGGTTAGCCTTGTGTCCTCAGCGCCTGCCACAGTGCCAGGTGCAGAGAGGGCAGTCAGTAAGAACCTGTACATGGAGGAATGAATTAATGAGTTGGAAAGGCAGGCCAAGAGAAGAGATTCCATCTAGAGTAGCCGTCTAGAGCAATTTTCTATTCCCTGTCTCACTGTCAGAATGACCTGTTATCTCCTCCTGCTATATCTTTGTCTATCAAAGGTGACCTTCAAAGCCTTTTTTCTCACTCAGGAATAGAATAGATGACCAAGAAGAGTTCAAAGCTGGAAGTCCTGAAGGTTAAAATGTGCTTGAATTTTAAGAGGATGAAAGAGAATATAATAAAGAACTTTCTCTTTGGGGTCACATGAAAACTATGGTTCAAAAAAGAAATAATTTAATAATTATTTAATTATTAATTATTACTTAATATTATTAGGGTAAGGATTTGTTCAGTCTCTGCACCATTGTCACAACCACCATCACCATCAACTCCATCATCACCACAACTATTATCACCACTGTCACCACCACCACCTCCATCATCACCATCACCAGCACCACCATCACTAGCCTCTCCATTGCCACCACTGTCATCACCATAACTATAATCACCACCATCACTACCACCGCCCCAGTTATTATCAACACCGTCACCACCACCACCATCACCACCACCTCCATCACTGCCACCTCAATCACCACCATCATCTCCATCGTTACCATAACCATCACCACCTCCATCATCACTATCACTAGCACCTCCACACCACCATTACCACCACCTCGATCACCACCATCACTGCCATCTCCATCACCACAGCTATTATCACCATCATCACCACCACCACCACCTCCATCACCACCATCATCTCCATTATCACCACCTCCATCACCACCATCACTTCCATCACCACCATCATCTCCACGATCACCACCTCCAGCTCCATCATCACCATCACCAGCACCACCACCTCCCTCACCACCACAACTATTATCAACACTGTCACCACCACTACCTCCATCACCACCATCATCATCCTTTCCATCACCACCACTGTAACCACCATAACTATAATCACCACCATCACCACCACCACCACCACCATCCCCCCATATTATCACCACCATCACCACCACCACTACCATCACCACCACCTCCATCAACACCACCATCACTATGACAACTGTCACCAGCATCATCACCACCACCCTCACCACCACCTGCATCACCACCTCCAGCTTCATCATCACCATCACCATCACCACCACCATCACCACCACCAACTCCATCAACATCACCATCACCACAACAACTATTACTTCAATCACCATCATCACCTTCATCATCACCACCACAGCGCGATCATCACCATCATCACCACCTCCACCACCATTCTCACCACCACCATTACCATCACAACTGTTATCTCCACCATCACCACTATGAGCAGCACCATCACCACCACCTTCATTACCAACACAATCAGCACCACCATCACCACCAAAACTATTATCACCATTGCAACTACCACCATGCTCACCACTACCACCACCACCATCACCACCAGAATTAATATCACCATTACAACCACCACCACTCTCACCACCACCAACACCACCAGAACTATTATCACCTTTACAACCACCACCACTCTCACTACCACCACACCATCACCACCAGAACTAATATTACCACCACTGCCAGCACCATCACCCTGTCCTCATGGAAAAAGTGACATGTAAACTAGACTTTGAAGCTAGGTCAGAATTTTCCAAGTGGACAAGAAGCAGGTATTACAAACCCAAGGCCCACAATGTGTAAAGACAAGAAGGGCTTGTCTGGGGTGGAAAAGGCTAAGAATGTTGGCCCTTCCCTAATGCAAAGGTAAAAGAGGCTGAACAGGTGGGTGGACTGAGGGCTTGGGGAGTGGTAGACATTCCATTATAATCACAACGTTTTTTCACTGTTGCTGTTTAGCAAACTTGCATTTTCTGTCACAGGCAAAGGAGTTTAGAGAGGGAAATAACACCTCTTCATTCATATGTTTATTTGTTAATTTGTTCAACAGGCATTTATTGAGTGACTTTTATGTGCAAGGTTCAAGGTTCAAGGGATATAGCTAAGAACAAAACCACAAAAATCTGTTTAAATAATCTCATTAACCCTCACGATAAACCTAGAATGTCTATTTTGGTATTGTTAGCAAATAAGGCTTCTAAGCCCTAACTTGATGTTCACATTCTTCGTGGTGGTCTCCTGTGGGGTGTACGAAGTCCATTTTACAGAAAAAAACTGAGGTGTGAAGAGGTTAAACATACTATCCAGACACGTCCAACTAATCAGGAATATAGCCAGGATTCAAAGCCAAGCTGCTCTGACATCAAAACTCGTGACCTTTCCCTTTCAAAGTGCTGTCTGTGATAAACGCATGAAGCTGTAACTTCAGACATTGGCCACTGGTGAGTTACGAGCATTGGGATATTTTTGACATTTAATTTGATATGCTTGCCAGAGACATGCTTTCATGCTGCTTTCTTTTCCCTCCTGCTTAAATGCAGGGAAAATGACGAAGTTCTCTCTTGCCAGTATTTTCCCATTTCCCTGTGAGAACACCACAGGCTCGCCGGAAGTTTGCTGAGCACAACTGCCCTTGGCTTTCCCCAGCCAGAGACCACAGAGGCTTTGAACACATTCAAAGGGCCATTTCTTTCCCACACATTCCAAAGCAGCCTTTCAGCCTGAACTATCTCTGGGAGACTGGAGGTGTCACAAGCTGGGAGGATCACTGGATAATTAGGGAGACTCCCAGGTGCCTGGCAGAGAGTCCTCACCAGCCCCCTGCCGGATGTCTGGCTGGCATTTGAGGGGACCGAACATGGCAAGAAGCAAAACAGCAGCACCAGTAACCAGTTTCTTCATCTGAAACTGAGCAGGCTCCACTCCAGAACAGAACCCACAGACCGCACTGGGCCTTCTTCTTAAGTCTGGGAAATCGTTCATCCCCAGGAGAAAAAACAGCAAAAGCTTCCAGTACTGGAAAAGGGGATGTGGGGAGAAGTTTTAAAAAATATCAGCCCAATATGTGTGAACGTATGGTGTGCAGGCATTCCCAGGTGTCAAGTGTCCAGATCCGCAGACACACTGGAACGATGGTGATCAGTGTCACTCCCTCCGACTCCAGGGTCAGTCCTAAGGGAAGAGACCACGCTGGTGCACAGTCGGTGCCAAACCCATGTTTGCAAATGAATAAGGTGAGTGAAGTTATAGAGAGAGCTAACCAGAAATCTAGGAGGTACCTCTTATAGGGAAGAACCCAGGAAAGCCGCCATGCTTGCTTTGGGAGACAGAGGTGAGTAGCGAGAATATGCTGCTCGCAAAAAGCTTCCAAAACACACATTTGAAACTCTCCACTGTGCTTCCTGCTGTGACAGGCACTGCCTGGGTGCAAGGCTGTGCTACACATGGTCCCACCCTCTGATGCCTGTGATGGAGTGAGGAAGTGACACTCACACACATTTATACTGAGAGCTGTGGAGTTATGTGTGGTCCTTGGCTTCTGGGACGCAGAGAGCCATGTGCTGTGCCCCCAAAGGGCAATTTCATTGACATTATGGTCAGCAAGTTCATCGCTCTTCTCCCGAGGCTTTTTCCTCCCCCGTGTTATCCCTATTTTACTAGTTTAACGCGTGTGTGTGCAATAGCTACGGTGACACATACAGTTTTTCCTTCCTGCCCTTCCTATAGAAACTGACCCTCCCTAGGTGCCTGCCTGTGGGAGCTGTCATTTTCTCACCTGTTCTGCCCTGACCCCTGTGTCCTGAAGTGTTTGACCTAAACAGGGGCACCTGAACCAGGTGGGGATGGTCTGAGCTTTGGAATTAGGACCTGGGGTCGGAGAGTGCAAAGGCAATAGGTCTTAGGGACAGAAACTGTAAGGTATAAGCTTTGGAAGATGTCGGGGATGATAATTCCAGCCAGGCGTGTCAGCGTAGCTAAGAATTCTCACCCTCTGTGGTTCCAGATAATAGCTGGCTCAAGAGAAAGGTACTTCTGGTTTGGAAGGCAGAAGTCAAGCAGGAACGCTCTGAGGTTGGTGTGGGGTGCTAGGCGCTGCTCCCCTTCACCTGCTGGTGCACCTGGTGGTTGTGAACAGCATCCATGCCAAAGGCTCCTCCAGCCCTCACCAGGCCTCCTCCTCCAGTTCTCCAGGTCTCAGGTCAGGTGAGGAGCACTGGCTCCTTCCTCGGGTCCCTGTGTCAGCCAGGCTGGAGTGAGAGATGTGGATTCTGGCCTGTCCTTCAGGCTTTGACCAGGCCTCACTCTGCCCCATCTCATACCCAGGTTTTCTTCTCCCTGCCCACCTGGCTGACCTGCAGAGATTCTGGACTGACCACCAGACCCAGGATGACAGCCTTCCACACACCTCTCCCCAGCTCCTACCACTGGGGGACCTAATCCCTGCAGTAACCTCCATCTCCTATCACTCTTTGCAGTGTTGCTGCCCTGGTGGAAGCCCAGCTCATGGCGGAGGAAGCCAGCTTGCAGAGAGAGCGAGAACAGAGCCAGCACACACATTGGAGCAAAGGCAAGGGCAAATGGAAAGTTCTGGCGGCATCACGTCAAGCCTCCCATCCGAGGCCTCCCTGAATCCCACTCTCTCCAGGTGTAACCTGCTTGCTGAGCACCACCTTGGATGCTGCGGGCTGGTACGTTCCCCACTTGCAAAACTCTGCGGGGCTGGGTTCGTCTCTTTTCTTTCCAAATATCTCAGGAAGTGGATGGTTTTTTCCAAATTCTGCAGATGAGTAAAAAGAGTCTTCGGGAGGTGCAATAGCTTTCCAGGGATGAGGTAACTGGGAGCAGAGCTGGTGTTCAAACCCTGTCTGCTCAACTCAAAATCCACAGTATTTCCCTGCCCTGAAATGACCTACATCTGCACTCCTTGCCCACATCTGCACTCCTTGCCCACATCTGCACTCCTTGCCCACATCTGCACTCCTTGCCCACATCTGCACTCCTTGCCCACATCTGCACTGCTGGTCTTTGGCTTTTCGAGTATCAGCTCCCTGAGCACAGAACCTGGCTGTCCCTGCCGTCCCCAGCTCCTGGAGCAGGGCTCAAGTGGAGCAGCATTTGCTGTCTGTGCAGACGCAGACCCTGGGATATGGGAACGTGAACGAGGCTCTGTAAGGCAGGTGTCCCCATCCACAGCGATGCTAAGTGGGTGGCTCCCTGCTCCTTCACTGCCTCTAGACATGGGGTTGGGGGGATGGGAGGACACAGGTGGATTTGATTGCCTCTCGCAGGGGAAGGTGATGTAGAAACTCTGGGTTCCTCCCGTTCTATGGCCACCTTCTCCAGGAAGCCTTCCTGACTACCCAGACAGCACTGAGTCTTCCTGACACTCTGACTCTTTTAAATTCTCACCACGCAGCATCCCCTTGTGATTCTGCTTCTCTTTCAGTCTATGGCTTGTCACTCCCAATCATCTGCCTCTCCCACAGAAACATGTCACATAGTTTCAGGATCCCTCAGGCATGTCACCTTCAGCCCAGCATTGGTAACCTTGGCTGTGCTGGCCCTTGGGGACCATCACTCCAGCCTTAGCAGACCCTGACCCAGGTGTCCAACTCAGTCACTGAGTCAGGCCCAGCAGCAGGTGTGTGGCTGGTGGCTTTGGCCTTCTTTTCTGGCCAGAGTGCACCATGTCTCCAGCCACAGTGCGTTTCCTCGATCCATGGAAGCTGGCCTCTGCTTCGGGGCCCTGATTCATTGCGTGTTCTCCCACTGGGCTGTAATCCTGTCTTGACATCCAGCCTAATCTTTTCCCACCTCCACACTCTCCCCAGCTCAACTGCACTCCAACCAGTGGCTGCAGAAGCCCTGAGTCAAATAACTACAGACTCAAAGCCCCACTACCTGCCACTCTGGCCACCAACTGCCACCACCTCAGAATTCCCTTGCCCTGCACTTCCTCTGAGCCCTTAGATCCGGGACATGGCCCAGACCAAGTCCCTGGAATAGAGCCACTGGCTCAGAGAGCATCTAGCCCCAACTGCCGGACACCTACATGGACCCAATTGCACCCCACCCCCAATGCCCAAAACAAGCCATTTCGAGCCACCTCCAAGGGCCCACCCAGGTCCCCACCCGACCCCAGCACTGCTCAGTTTGCCCGCTTCTTGCATTGAGTTCTAAGGGTGTTCTCCCACCTCTGCCAGCCATAATTAGGAGGTGAGTCACAGCCACCAGGGGCTGGCAGAGAGTACCCGCCCAGTAGCTGTGGCGTCCAGCTCTGTCACGTGCCTGCAGCACACGAGTCCCATCTGGCCTGGCGTGCCCAAGGCTGTCAGCGTGTGCCAGGAGGGAGACAGCTGTGGCTAGGAGAGGGGGTGGGTGTGGATACACTTGTGGAAATGCCTTGCCTGCCATGCCTGCAGCCCTTTGGGGTTGCCTCCAAAAACAACCATCTCTGTCATCAGAGCCATCACAAAATAATAATTAAAGTTATATGAGGATAAGAATAATAGTGATTGATAATAATAAAACAAGTCAGCCGCCACAGAGTGCCTAAGCTGCACAGTCCAGGCACAGTCCCAGAGCTTTGCACGAATTATCTCAGCCTCTTAAGAGTGGGGAGGTGAGTATTATTGCCCTCGTTTCATAGGTGAGTAGGCTGAGGCACAGATGTGCTGAGATGTGGGGTGGCCTTGGGAGTCTAGGCCTGCACCATGCTACCCTGCTCAAACCCATACCCCTTTTCGGACTGTGAGTCCCCCAGGGAGCCACAGGAGCAACCTCCAGGCTGTTCATTCAAGGAGGGAAAGCATTTTTGGTCTTGGGAAGTGATGCAGAGGTGCTGACCAGGGTTGAAGTCCCACTGGTCAGTTTATTCTGGCATTTGGAAACACCACTGGAAGACAATAGCAGTTGCATGGTGTTTAGGTTTTCATCACAGCAGCACAGATTTCAAGCTGAGCACCCAGTAATTTTTAAAAAATGCATCCCAGAGTGAGGGCAAATGAAAGCCATTGGTCTAGCCCTTGAGGACCTCTGCAAAATTCCGAAGTCACAGAGCAGCCTGTGCATGGGTGGTTACAGTTTACACCGCGCCTTTTACAGTCACTACTTTAGGTTACCTTCCCAGTGGATTTCTCAAAGATTTCCTCAGTTTTATGGGTGAGGAAATCAAGATCCTGAAAGACGAAGTAACTTGAGGAGGGTTGCACGGCTGGGAAACAGTAGCCATGGAGCCCTGAATCCAGATTTTCTGTCTCTATATAGAATTCTCTCTAGTCTTTTCCCGCTCTCAGGTCCTCCCTCCCTGCTTCAGATTCCTGAGTCTCTACTGTTTCTTGGTTTGCACTGCTTAAAGGTATCTGATATCAGCCACTTGCATCTTGGTACTCTCTCTCCGAAAGTAATTGTCCTTCATTTTGTCTTGGATTATAAAGGCAGTTCTCTGTAAGAGGACTGTCTGGTATCAGCAAACAAGCTGTGGCAGCTCAGAGCATGCCCTTGCAAATAAGGGTGACCTGCTTACAAGCCCACACTTCGTTTCTATCAGCCTGCTTTCGCTTATCCTGGAAGGAGAGCTGAAAACCTGGATGACTGAAGGGAAACGTCCCTTATTCCACCTGCATGGGGAGCCGTGGGATGGCTGCTTCCAGAGCTACACTCGGTATCACTCCTCATTCTCATGCTTGTGGCTTAAGCTGGTAATGGAACCCATTTGAGAATGCATGGAACATTCTTGGAGAATAGATGTGTGGGCTTGTGTATTTCTTCACTACATCTTCTCTGTGGCTTGGCCCTTTCCTCGGTTGTAAGTAGACAATCACTCTGTTTTCCCAAATTTCTGAAAGCTCAGAAATGAAATTTTCCCATCCTTAACTGTATAAAAGCACACAAAATAGTCAGTCAGTAGTTAGATATGAACAGATAACCCTATTTGGGTAACTACTGACTATCCATCCAAATTCCTTCTGAATTTCAAGGATCTCAGCCATCCTTAACATTTGATTTTTGCTGTCTGATCCATTATTGATGGCACATGTTTCATTTGAGGGGAAAGAATTGTGCTCCTGGGCTCCATCAGTGTTAGGCCCCCAACACCCTCACTCCTGATGCTGGAGGATGAGAATGGTGAGCAGAGTGTGACTTGGATGAGCAGAATCAGCTCCCTGTCATCATGTTTATCATTAGTAATGATACATTAATAGTAATTAATTACTATTTTATTAACTACTATTATAACTATTGCTATGATTACTACTAATTGGTTTTAATTGATCCTCTCCACACGGGCCATTGCATTTGATAGCACTGCTAACAATCTGATGAAATGAACGAAGCAGGTAATTCAGTAGTCCCATTGGACAGATGGAAATAGTGAGGCACAGACAAGTGAGGTGACCCGGGTGAGGTGGCCCAGCCTGCTATGGCTGTAGGACCTGTTCTCCACCTCAATGTCACAATGCCCCCCTGAGATGGGACCCAGTGGGGAATGGAGCTGCTGCTTTTTTTGTTTGGAGGCCTTGATTTGATTCAATATCTGCCTCTCATGGGTGCAAGTGATGTTGAACTCACCCCTCCACAGAATTCTTGTTTTGTTTTGTGTTTTGAGATGGAGTATCACTGTCACTCAGGCTGGAGTGCAGTGGTGCAATCTCAGCTCACCGAAACCTCTGCCTCCTGGGCTTAAGCAATTCTCATGCCTCAGCCTCCTGAGTAGCTGGGACCACAGGTGCGAGCCACCACCCCCAGCTAATTTTTGTATTTTTAATACAGCTGGGGTTTTACCATATTGGCCAGGCTGGTCTCAAACTCCTGACCTCAAGTGATCCACCTGCCTTGGCCTCCCAAAGTGCTAGGAGTACAGGCATGACCCTCCAGTGTCTGTCCCTTCCCTGGTCTGTGAGCTTATGAGGACTTGGGTTATTTCTCTCTCCCCTGCACCTGGCTTGCTGCCTGGTACATTATAGAAACTCGATCCACTTTTCAACTCAAGTTCTGCCTCTTTGGAAGGAAGTAGGAAAAGAGGATGAGGGAAAGGCAGGTGAGAGAGGTGGGTGAGACACCTTTCAAAGGAGAAGTCAAATGACTGAGAGATGGAAAACTGAAGGTGTTGTCGGCCCCTGTTCTGGGCTGCATGAACCATCCCGACAAATGCTAGAGTGAGCCATTCCAGGAGCCAGCATTTAACAGCCACAGCCTTATATAGGGGCATGCAGACAGTCCCAGAATTTCCTTGATTTCTCCCAAATTTTCTCCACTAGTGGTATCCACATTTTTTTCCTGCTTTTATCTTAAGAAATTCTTGTGAAGCTGCACATCCATTTAATAACTATGTGACATTTGACAGATGACTCACTATCCCAAACCTCAGCTTTCTAATCTGTATAGTGAGGCAATGATCCCTCACAGACTTGTAAGAATTAAACGTGTGTGTGTGTATATATATAAATATATATATATATGTATATATGTGCATGTGTGTGTGCGTACATAAGGTATGCACAGAAGTACACGTACTGCTGAAATCAAATTGGTGGGCTACCTGAAAGTGCAGAAAAACATTAAATTATGCACTTTTTTGCAGTTTGTGATTTTCCTTCCATAAATATTTTTCTGAAATGCTCTTTTTAAATTTCAATAGTTTTGGGGGTACAGGTGGTTTTTGGTTACACAGGTTAAGTTCTTTAGTGGTGATTTCTGAGTTTTAGTGCACCCATCACCTGAGCAGTGTACACTGTACTCGATATGCAGTATTTTATCCCTCACCACTCCCTCCCAACCTCCCCTGAGTTCCCAAAGTCCATTATATCATTCTTATACCTGTGCTCACAGCTTAGCTCCCACTTACAAGCAAGAACGTACAATATTTGGTTTTCCATTCCTGAGTCACTTTAGTTAGAATAATGGCCTCTACCTGTATCCAAATTGCTGCAAAGGACATTATTTCATTCCTTTTTATGGCTGAGCAGTATTCCATGGTGTATATATACCACATTTTCTTTATTGACTCATTGTTTGATGGGCACTTAGGTTGGTTCCATATCTTCGGAATTACGAATTGTGCTGCTATAAACATAGGCGTGCATGTGTCTTTTTCCTATAATGACTTCTTTTCCTCTGGGTGGATACCCAGTAGTGGGATTGCTGGATCAAATGGTAGCTCTACTTTTAGTTCTTTAAGGAATCTCCATACTGTTTTCCATAGTGGTTGTAGTAATTTACATTCCCATCAGCAGTGTAAAAGTGTTTCCTTTTCACCACATCCACGCCAACATCTTTTTTTTTTTTTTTTTGACTTTTTAATTATGGCCATCTTGCAGGAGTAAGGTGGTATCTTATTGTGGTTTTCATTTACATTTCCCTGATGGTTAGTGATGTTAAGCAAATGCTCTTTTTTTTTTTTTTTTAACATCCTCTGTTGTTCTGCTCTTCTACCAGCATCTAGATCTGGCTAGAATGACATTTAGCACAGACTTGGGTCTATATTATTTTAAGTGAAATTGATTGACAGCATGACTTCCAACAGTTTGGCTTTCTCAGGCAACCACAGATCCAGTGCAGTCTCCTGTTGCCCATTGTACAGGTGGGTACACTGAGAACCAGAGGAAGGGATGGCTTCTCCAGCCACCGGGTGCATTATGGGTCACCTATGTCTGGTACCCAGACCACAGGCCCAGGCCCTCAGACTTCCCAGAGCTTGGGAGTGGGGTGGGGTTGGATGGATAGGCTGCCTGCTCCCAGGCTGCACCTGGGAAGTGAGACAGGTCCATGTGAACATCTATGCCAGGTGGCTGGTATTCTACAGCAGTGCCAGGGTGCCCACAGCCATTCCTGTCCTGCCCCAGGGAAGGAATCTGGGGTGGAAGATTCTGCCCAAAGAAGATCACAGGGATCAGGGCTGTGGAGCTTGGAGGGGATGGCGCGTGTCACTCTGGTTTCTGGTGCACTCACCTTTATGAGGTTTACTGGGTGCCAAACACTCAGGTCCTAGCAGGCCAGGCCCTCATCAGTGAATCTACAGAGCACCCTGGGTGTACCTAGCACAATGTCCCTTGCTCTTTGGGATGGGAGAGAAAAAGTAGGCCTGAGCTTTCCCAAGGGGTGAGGAAGGGAACTCCCAGACGCTTTGCTCTCTGAGTGAGACACTTGACAGGGCCAATTAGCCAGGCTGATCCTGGGAAAGGGGTGGAGGTGGCAGAGGCAGGCTCAGCAGGTCGTTGGGCAGAAGTCCACCCAGTTTGTAGACAAGGCTTGAGGGGCTGGGGAGCCTAGAGGAACGCACTTGGAACCTGGAGGCTGCAGGACCAGGACGGAAAGAGGACTAGGAGGCTGGGATCATCAACACCTGGGGAAGGCCAAGGAAGACCGACCTGAGGGGAAAGGAGGAACTGGGGAGGTGAGGTTAGTCCAAGGGGGAGTGTGTGTTTGTGTGTGTGTGTGTGTGTGTGTGTGTGTTGTCTGCCTGTTTCTCTGTCTTAGAGAAGAGAACCAAGGGCCAAGGTGATCACTCAGATAGACATTCTTCGTCCTTCCCATGCCTAGCTCTAGGGATGAATTATCAGTCTTGCCAAGAGTTCCATGGGTCCGTGCTGGCTGCCAAGATACTGTGGCCATGCTTTCATTTATCATCTACCAGAAAGCTATCCATGGAACAAGGGATTCAGAACCAGAAGATCTGATTTTTGAGTCTTGAATCTGCTAACTGTCCAGCTATAGGAAACTCAGTTTTCTCATGTGTAAAAATGGGTCTAGCGGCACCTAAACTTACAAAGTTGGTGTGAAAAATACATAATGTCTATGAATAACCGTATCTACTAATATGTGTATGAAAGTACTCTGTTCTGCAGAGACAAAAACAAAGAAGAAAATAAGATGAGGAAAATCAAAGCTGGCCCCCACCCACAATGTTTCAATGCATATTTACCCAATTTTTTTTTACCTTTTTGCTAATTGAGAAACACATTTGGTCGCTTATTGACATATAAGAACTCTTCATTGTTAAGAACATTAGCTCTCTATCTTGTACACATGTTCCGATTTGTGATTCCAAATTTTACATATTCTGTAGAGTTTTAACACATTGCATAAAGATGATATATCCATATTTGCCATCTTTTCTTTTCTTTTTGTTCTTTCTTTTTTTTTTCTTTTTTTGAGATGGAGTCTCACTCTGTCACTCAGGCTGGAGTGCAGTGGCACGATCTTGGCTCTCTGCAAGTTCCTTTTCCTGGGTTCATGCCATTCTCCTGCCTCAGACCTCCGAGTAACTGGGACTACAGGTGCCCGCCACCACGCCTGGGTAATTTTTTGTATTTTTAGTAGAGACAGGGTTTCACCGTGTTAGCCAGGATGGTCTCGATCTCCTGACTTCATGATCTGCCGGCCTCGGCCTCCAAAAGTGGTTGTTTCCACTTTAGGTCTATTACATAAAGCTGCTATGGACATTGCAGTACACATCTTTGTAAACCCGGAAGCACTCATTTCTGTTGGGCATATACCCTGAGGTACAATGAATGGGTCAAAGGGTAAGCATATGTTTACCATTTATAGATCCTGCCAAGCAATTTTCCAACCAACACATTGGTGTCGGTTTGCACACCCACCCGCAGTGTAAGAGAGTTCCACTTGCTCCACGTCTTCGTGTTGCCAGTCTTTTTAATCTGAGCTATTCTAGTGGATGTGTAGTGAGTTCTTCCTGTAGTTTTGTTTTGCATATTTCTGATGATTAATGATGTCGAGCACCTTTTCAGATGCTTATTGGCCATTTGGATATCTTCTTTTGTGATCTATTTGTTCATGTCTTTGCTTAGTTTTTAAGTTGTTGTCTTTTTTCAGTCGATTTGTAGAAGTGCTTAAAAACAGGCGTGAGCCTTTTATCAGACACAGACATTACACATACCACTCCAAGCCTGTGACTTGCCTTTGTACTCTCTTAGGTACTTTTAGAGGAACAAGGCTCTTAATGTTAATGAACTTCCATTTATCATTTTTTAAAAATGGTTAATACTTTCTGCCTATCTCATGGTCACGAAGATGTTCTACTATCATTTGATACAAATTTTAGAAGAAAATATATTAATATTTGTGGGTTTTGAGGTTGAAAAATATTAAAGATCAATAGTTTCATATAGCTCAATCTAATACCTTTCACATTTAGGTCTGTGACTTCTCAAATTAATTTTTGTATGTTGAGTAAAATGGTCACTGTTTATTTTTTTCCTGTATGGACATCCACCGGTTTTTTGTTTGTTTGTTTTGTTTTGTTTTCACCACTCATTGAAAGGATCATCCTTTCCTTTGAATTGCAGTGATGCCCTTGTCACATATCAGGTGACTTCCTGTGTGGCTGGCTCTTTTGGATTCTCTAGTCCATTCCATTGGTCAACTTGTCTGTCTCTGTGCCAATAACTTAATGCTGTAGCTTTATAGCCATCTTGATACCTGGTGGCTGAATGCTTTAAAAGACCTGAGAATCATCAGGTGGGAATCACTTGCTTTGGAGTGGGATTCTCAACCTCTAGTACTTATTAAATTCCCTGGAGAGAAGTTCTTAAAAGTACCCTCACCCAGAATTTATCCCGCCTCAACTAACTCAAAATATCTAGAGGAATGTTCTGAAAACAGGTATTTGTAAAGCTCCTAGATGATTCTAATGCACTCCCAGGATGGAAACAACTGCTTTAGAAATAGGTTATTCTCATTTTACCATTAAAGAACCAGAAGCCCAAAGTCACATTTATAATTTCTAGAGGCATTAGATTGTTCACTCACTTTCTCCAGGATGCAAAATCCTTGATATACTTCTCTCGCCCTCAGTTTTCTCCTAGAGAACACCTACTTACCCTTCAAAACCTAGCTTAAGAGTGCCCCATCTACGACGCAGTCCAGAGCACCCCAGCTAGGATCAGGTACCTCCTGCATGTTCTCACCTCCCCAAGTTACCTCTACCTTGGCCCTTACCTAGTGTGACTTGTATCTCTGTGTTCTCCTGTGTTCCCATCAGACCAGAGCTCTTGGAGTTAGAGTGTGGCATGGTCATTAACATGTTTCTGGCATCTGGGAGATTCAAAGAGTGAGGGTGAGGACCAGAAATTCCTAGCTCCCCTCTCACCCCTACACAAGGCAATAATGTAAGCAATATCCAGGCCACCCCTCAGGCTCAAGCCAGTGTCTTGGGCCCATTAACCTCTAACAATAATGTCCCCAGGCTGGACAATCCCCTTCATCCTCCTAGCCCCTGATGAACACCAGGCAAAAATCCATGGGACCTGACTCTTAACTACAGGCAGTCAGGGCAGCCTCAAGTCTAGGCTGAGGTCCCTTAATGGGCGCATGGAGGGGGCTGCTCCCTCCCATGCCTATCTCCTTCACTGCTCTCCACAGACATGCACCTCCTCCAGGGTTCTTTTTCCCAGGCAGGATGGGCCCACCAAGGTGTAGCGCCTGGCTGGCCTGCAGCCCACCTGTGGCTACCCTCTTCCCATGGCCTACTGGCCTTTGGCACTGTCTGAACTCAGGCATCCCCAGTGCTGCTCGCGTCACTCAGTGGGCATCCCCATGCTGGCCTCTCCCTGCATGTCTCCCGTGGGAATTTGCCCTGGAGCAGAGTGTGTCTGGGACAGGCAGGGAGGCATGGCCGTCAGACTCACACAGGCCCCACCCTGTCATTAGAGGGCAAGGTTTTCCCTCCCGAACCAGGGGTACAGACCTGGATTCTGGGTCAGTGTCCACCTTGCTGGCTCTGATCTTCCACCACTATAGACTCTACAGTAACAATAGGATCACCTGCACTCTTTGGTCTCAACCTGTCCTTCTATCTCATCTGCAGCCCCTTGGTGACCAGAGCTGGCCAGTGTGAAGTCTCTCGTTTCGCCATTCACATGGTGTCTCTGACCCACGCAGCCCAGCAGGCAGGCCTTGCTCCCTGGGCGAGGGAAGGTGGTGGCTCAGGAGCTTCTTCTGGGGGTGCTTTCTGATCTGGGCAGCTCCGGAACCCACATCCCCATAGCCTTGTTTGTCTAGGCCCTGAGTGCATAGAGTTTGTGGCTGAACCAGGCCTGGGAATGAACTAGTGTTGCCTCTTTCCAAGAAGGTTTCTCTAGGTCGCCTGCTCTGAATAGCGCTGGGAATAAGAGTCATGTCTTTGCTAAAAGCAGCAACCCAAAGGAAGGAAAAACACCACCCATGGCTCTTCTGAGGCCTCTGAGGTGCTTCGGTCAGACATGACCTACTGTGAAACACCGCTCAATGGGGAAGACATATGTGAATGTTTTTCCTGCTCCCTGGAGCTCACTAGACAAAGCAGAATTGAAGATAGGCATGTTCAACTTATTGCTCTTCCATCCCAGGATCAGTGGGTTTAGAAGGTTCCCAGACATCATCAATGCTTTTCTCTCCAAGAGATAAAACTGAAGATAAGAATTTTATTTTATTTTAAGCCTTTGAAAAATTAATCCTAAAGTAGTATCTGTTTTTTAAAGACAATTTGGAAAATATAGAAAAGTAAGGGGGAGGCAGAGACAACAGAGCCCAGCCATAGTCTCATCACTCCAGCACAATAAATATACAATAGGAAAACAATCTGTAATTTCCATGATCATGAACTTTGAGGTGAATTTTTAATTCCTGTTCTTCCTAATGGAACTTATGCATTTAGTTGTCTATTTGTCTCTCCTCGAACTTTTTCCCCAAAGGACTCCATGTGAGCTAAGGTAACAGAGGTGACAATTTGGAACACATGAAAAAATAGCAAAAGAAAATGGTGAGGGATATATGGGAATGACCCCAAGAAACCCAGTTATCAACCTGTTCCTATGGGCAGCAATGATGATATTTGGGTTGAATATTCAGTGTTAGGACTCCAGGCTCATCTACTTGTAGACTATTCTGACTTCCATACCCAGAGAGAGATTGGGAAACAGAGTCGTTGCAAAAGGTGTCTACTGGAGCTCATTAGGGAAGCCACAGCCCAGTGGGCATGGCCGGTACAATATCATGCTGCTGCCTCCACAGGTGAGGAGAACTCCTGGGGAGGTGGTGTGGCCACCCCAAAGCCTCCATCACCTGCCCACTCACGCCAGCTCATTTTATTGACCTTACTCTTCCAAGAGGCCATGGAAGTATAAATAATAAAGCAAGAAAGGCAGATGCATTTGGCTGGCTCAGTGGACTTCTGAATGTTCTGTGAGTATGAGACCTTCCCTTTCAAAAGATCGAGTGCTTCTTGTCTATTCCACGCAAAGCTTTCTTCAGATTGAGGGAGGATATAGCACTATCCATAGGAGGGGTATGAAAGGAAAATTCTAGAGGATCTCCAAAATCCAGGTAAACCCCTCTTGAGGAATTTGTTGAACGTCTTTGGCAGAGTGTTATGGATGTCTACTGCCTAGTGCTTTTCTAGAGAAAAAAGCTTCACGAATGTGGGGATGGGAGAGGTCTTGGGACATAAGTGGTGCCTCCAACTTGGGTCCACCCCTGCTGCATGATGCTGGCCACAGTCAGCCTTATATGTGAGCTGTTTGGGAATCTCTCTGTCTCTCTGAGGACAGAAGCTGGATCCATCAACTCACTGATTCGTGGAGAAAGTGAGGCCAAGGAGCCTGTTCAATGCATTTCTGCAGAATTGCCTTCACCAGCTGGATTCTCACCACTGATGCACATTGCAACCACGATGTCTTCCTTTGTCCACTCTGAACCTCATTTCCCCCTTTATGGTACAGATAGTCCTGAAGTCAATGATCTCTCAGCCTTTCCAACCTACATATCCCCTCTTCTTAGAATGCAGTCACAGAAGGGGAGGAGGACCAGGTCAAACAGCTGGAAAGTTCTCGAGGGTTTGGAGAAGGCTGTGGGGCTTGCTGGGCTGAGAGTCAGTCTGCAACATCAATATGGACCATTTCCTGGGCATTGCTGTAGTGTCCCAGTGCCTGACGCAGAGTCAGGACTCAAACATATTTCTTAAAGAATGAAGGCAGAAATCTACAGGGCAAATTAAGAAGTGGAATGGGGACATGTGCTCCACTCTTTGTTTTCCAGAAAGGAGGAAAAAGTATATTGCTGTGGTCATCAGAGTTTGTTTACAGGGCTTCTCTTACTTCTAACAGGGGAGAGAAGATATATCTTACCACCACTTAGTTCTAAATGTGCTTTTAAAAATAGTAATTTAATTTCTATTGTATATTGAGTGATTTCTTCTAAAAGCAATATCAGTTCTTTAAAACAGGTGAGCCACAGAGCAGGCCTGGAGTGGCTCTTCAAGATGGGGCTCTGGTGAGTGTCTTCTGTTGGGAGGCTAAGGCACATCTTTAGCAAGGATTCCCCAGATTTCTCAGCCCAAGGGAGGGCACCGAGTTTACCCAAGTGCTGCACACTCCAAGGGTCGCTCTGAAAAGGTTCTGAGGAAAGGTAGCATCTCAGAGGGCCTGGGGTTCCTGGGGCAGGAAGGGGTTTCTGGGGCAGGAAGCGGTGCCTGGTGCATGCAGCCAAGTGTAGGAAGCATCTCCTCGATGAGCGGGGAACACACTGGTTGCCTGAAGCTCACTCTGTTGGTTCTCAAGACTTGGGAACTTGTCCAAAGCATTCTAAATATTTTGGTCTCATTGGCTTGAAGAAGGATAGTACACCAACTCTTTCTAGCCAGTCAGTTTCATCCCAGGGAAGAGAGGCAGGGTGGTCAACTATCAGGAGAGGAGTGACCTGCCCAAGGACAGGGGGAGGTCTCTCTAAAGGAAACTGTGGTTCCAAACCACTGTGTGCGGAGTAGACCTTCTGTAGCCTGTGTGTGTTCTCCCTGTTTGGGTATTGTTTCTTCAAACTGTGGTGATAATAGGGGAAGCACTTTGTAAATTTGGAAATACTATTATTGTTGAGTCTGCTGTCATCGTTCACTGTTGCTTCAGTTGGCTCATCGGGACGGTGTGGGAGGTGGAAGCAGTGCCCTCCCACAGGCAAACGCCCTCTCATGTAGACTTAAGCTGCCTGTGCTACCTGTGCAGACGCTTCCCACCTGGTTTGGATCTGTCTTTAGGAAGAATGACTTCCGGGTCAGTGAGGCACTATTTTATCTAGTCATAAGAGGAGGAAATTATTTTTCCCAATTAATAGGGAGCATGGGAGTAGGATGGTCAGAGACTTGAAATACTGACTATAGCTTTATGTGTC
Organism: Colobus angolensis palliatus; assembly: GCF_000951035.1. Classification (NCBI taxonomy): domain Eukaryota; kingdom Metazoa; phylum Chordata; class Mammalia; order Primates; family Cercopithecidae; genus Colobus; species Colobus angolensis. Next base: position 11,539,574 of record NW_012116488.1, read on the forward strand.
CTGTGTACCCCATGGGGTTCGGTTTCTATCTTGTTCTCTTTTTTTCTTGGTTTTGTTTTAGCTTTATCTCTTTATTTATTTTGAGTGACAGCCAAACACACACAGATACACACACACACGCACTCCAAACTAAAAGCCAACAAACAATTGCTCAACTCAGGAGAGCAACATACCAATTGATTGGGAAATAACCAGTTGCTCAGCTATTTTAATTGATCCAATTAAAAATTAGCCTACTCAGGTATCTAACCCAACTGACAAATTTGGGTCAGTTTAAAGCCTGTGATGATAGATGGAAAGGCCCAGAATTGCACTGGTGTGGGCTGTTTGGGGGAGAAGGACCAGATGTTGGCACTCAGGGAGCCAGGGCAGGAGACCTGATGGGGACTGTTGTGACATAGGCATGCAAAGGTGAGAGGGTGCTGAGACCTGGCCAGGCCAGGGTGTGGGCTGTGTCCCTTGGGGGGGTGGGTGGTGGCAATGCCACCTGATCACCAGCATCTCATGGGGGAAGAAACCAAATTATCAACACCTTCCCCTCATTTAATAGATGAAGATACTGTAAGCCTGAAGGGTGAGGAGACTTGCCTTCAAACGCCTAACAAACACACAAGTTGGGGAGAACCGCTATCCAGACCTGGAATTCCATAATCTGTTCTCGTTTCTGAAACTTGGCAATGTAGAGAAAACTTTAGGGAACAGCGACTGAACATCACTGTAAAGCTGTGTGTGCCACAAAGTGTTCCTGGGATGGCGCTTTCTGCAGGTTCCTTCCCTGCTCCGGCTCTGCCCTGCCCGGCCTCCTCCCAAGGCTCCTGCCAGGCTGCTGAACGGCTTCCATGTCAAATGGCTGTGCAACCTGCTGCTGAGAATGTTTTCTCAGCTCCTTGAAGGACATGTCTTAACTTCTTCACTCCTAGGCACTGGGAACTTGCGCCCACTCTGAATAGCAGAAGCTTCTGTTTTTAATCCAGGCAGCCTTTGTAAACATTGCAGTCCCCTAAACCCTGAGATGGAATCCTTCCCGTTTTCTATTTTCTTTTGTTTATCTGAAGCATCCTTGGGAATTTTACTAATTTCTCTTCTACAATCTGTTTTCAGACAGCCCATAGAGCCCTTGTTTATCACCAGCTGTTATTAAGTTTTACCAAAAGGTGGTTTTGGGGGGTAGAAGGTGCTTAGAGAGCGCCTAGGTTCAGAGAGGGAAAGTGCTTTCTGGAATGTCACACAGCTGTGAAAGCATGAGAGCAGAGCACAGAACTCCTGCCTACTTAGTAATCCTGGCATTTTAAAAACATGTATCTGCCCGTATTTGTCAGGATGTTTTTGGCTTCAAGGAAATGACCATGTAACTCAATGTCACTGGGGGTCCAGAGGCGGGGTGTGCTCTGGGGCCAGCTTTTTCCATGGCCCCAGCTCCAGTTTCTCCTAAGAGCCCTTGGATGCATCCTCTTTGTGCTCTGGCCTTGCTTTCGAGTCACTTCCCCCATGCAGCAAAGTTGCTGTTAGTCCCTGCCTGCCGTACCTTCCTGCCCAGGATATCCCAGGAAAGAGACAGGGCAGCACCCCAACATTCCAACAAACAGTCTTGAAATCCTCCCTCATTGTGCCTCTTAGGCCACATGCCCCTCCCTAAATAAGTATCAGGGCAGAAATTCCCCCCTGCAATGATTGGATTAGGTCTGGCTCCTAAAGCAACCAGTAGCAGGAGAGTCGAGATGCCCCTGCACCAATCAGGCCCTCCATTGGAGTAGGGAGGAGCTTCTGTCCCTGAGGCACGTGGGCTGTCTGAGAGAAGAGTATATTACTGAAAGTAAGAAAAAGAAAGAGAAGATGAAGAGGAGAGGATAAGAGGAGAAGAAGGGAAGGAGGGGGAAGAGGAGAAGAAGGAGGAGGATGATCTATTGGGAAGCTGGGAGAATAGATGCTGAGGGAGCAATGAGCATTATTCACTAGAATTTTCCAATACTATACTACAAACTCCTTGAAGACCTTTGTTGTGATCAAGGCTCTATCCACAGTGCTTGGCATAGAAGGATTTGGACATGAAGAACCTGGGAACTGGGGACACTCCCAGGTACAGACCCTGCCTGGTGTTCATTCATCTGCTTATTCAGTCAACCAGAAAGAGCCAGGCATGGGAATTTAGCTGCGCAGACCCTCTTGGTGACTGACCCAGTTCCCCTTTGCTGGTACTGCTGTGAGGGTTGGCTGCTGACAGCTCACAGTGGCCTTCCCCTCTCCAGAAAATTGTCCTTGGCTGATAAGACCGAATTGACCCAGTTATACACCATGACCTGCATCCAGAGGACAGATCACAGCCACCAACTGACTGATTCTGTCCAAAAGGCCAGCCTGGAGAGCCCTTCTGCTGTGGACCAGGCCAAGGCTAGATGTCACCTTGGCTCCTTCCCTTTTCCATCCCACTTCCCTCACTTCCTTACAGGCTCCTGCTGAGACAACTGCCTCAATACATAACATGCACCTAAATCCCCATCTCAGGTTCTGCTTCTAGGGAACCCAATCTAAGACAACCATGAATAGCCTTTACTGTGGACAGGCTGAGTCTTACCCATGAATTACAGATATATAAGATATAAATCACAGGAAGAAAGTAGACTAAATGATATAACAGATGACCAAGTAAAGAAATCTGCCTTCATTTTACATATGAATTGGTGTAACCATCACTGACAGTAGTATGTCCAATCAGAGAAATCAATAATTAGGCCAACATGGTTTTGGCATCTCTCTGCATCATTAGGACTGGAGATTAAGGGCAAACAGTAACTAAAAGTCTTGTCTCCCAGAAGCTCACAGTGCCGTTGGAAGATGTCAAAGCTGAGAGGTGGGTGAAAGGAGCAGCAGTCCAGCGCCAGGCAGACCTGACTGTTCCTCTCCCATGGTGCCATCCCCTTCCCTCCCTGGGAAGGCCATAGGGAAGAAGGTTTCCTGAAGACCTAAGTCCTCCTGGAATGAGCATCCACCACCTAGAGAACATATGCACTTAAACAAAGGGCTTGATCTCTGCAAATTAGTCATGATTCTTTTGGCTGAAGGGGAAAAAATTCACCTCAAACCAGCCGACTCTAAAAGGGAAACTTACTGGCTTTTGTAACTTGGAAACATGGAAGTGGGTAGTAAATTGAGGTAAAGCTTAGTCCAGGGTCTCCGAAGATGTCATCGGGTGTGTCAGTCCATTTCTGTCTTTCCACCTCCCTCTATCGCTCTCCTCTCCTACATGTGGAAACCGTGGCCACATTCAGCTTCAGGGCTACTTCACAAAGCTAGCTGCCTCAAAGTTTAGGGACTTTTACATTCCCTTAGAAAGACACTGACTGGTCCGATTTTGGTCCACATTCTCGTCTTTAACCAGTCAGTGTGGCAAAGCAATGAAGTATTATGACGGTAGGTCTGGGTCACATGCCTACACTACGGGGTATCCTCACTGTGGTCCAATGGAGGGGAGGAGAGCTGTTCCTCAAAGGAATTGAGACACTGTTTCCATAAAGAGGGTACAAAAACAAGAGATGTCTTCTACATTCAGACCTCCTATTTACAAAATGTAGAAAGTCATTTCTAGTCCCCAGGGTGACTACAAAGGTTAAATGCTATGAACGGCTCAAAGCACTCACAAACTGCTATGTACAACCCATACTAGTCACTGTATTTCTTCTTTCGTCTGGTCTTCCTCTGGGTAACTTGTGGACAATGAATGGGTTATCACGTTCTTTTTCTCTGTTAACCTCAGGTCTACTACTCACCAAGATAGTCTTCAAGGAAAATGAACCCCACGTTGGGCCTGGCCACTTTTCTGGCTGTTCTCCTCACTGTGAAAGGTCTTCTGGAGCCAAGCTTCTCACCAAGGAATTATAAAGCTTTGAGCCAGGCCCAAGGGTGGAAGGAAAGGAAGGCAGCCAAGGAGCTTACAAGGCAGAACATGGATTTTGGCTTTAAGCTTCTCAAGAAGCTGGCCTCCAACAACCCTGGCAGGAACATCATGCTATCCCCCTTGAGCATCTCTACAGCTTTCTCCTTGCTGTGCCTGGGTGCCCAGGACAGCTCCCTGGATGAGATCAAGCAGGGGTTCAACTTCAGAAAGATCCCAGAAAAAGATCTTCATGAGGGCTTCCGTTACATCATCCACGAGCTGAACCAGAAGACCCAGGACCTCAAAGTGAGCATCGGGAACACGCTGTTCATTGACCGGAGGCTGCAGCCCCAGCGTAAGTTTTTGGAAGATGCCGAGAACTTTTATGGTGCAGAAACCATCCTTACCAACTTTCATAATTTGAAAATTACTCAGAAGCAGATCAATGACTTTATCAGTAATAAAACCCATGGGAAAATTAACAACCTGATTGAGAATATAGACCCTGGCACTGTGATGCTTCTTACAAATTATATTTTCTTCCGAGGTAAGGCTTTTGGCATGTTGGTGTGGAACGAACAGGATGACCATTAGACTTGGGTTAAAAACCTGGGTTGGCCACTGTTTGTGCTTTGACCTTGAATTCATATGTCATTTATCTCTCAGAACCTCGCTTTTCCTATCTGTAAAATGGGTACCATAATACATAACTCATCATACAATTATCAAGATTTAAAGTGAAAATGTATGTGAAATGAGCTTTATGAAGTCTGTCATTTTCATGATTAGTGATTATCCTAACACAACATTGGTTATAGAGATCGGAATTACATTTTGTTCCCATCTCTTAGATGAGAAAAAAAATTCAGAGAGAGATTAACTGACTTACTCCAAGTTACAAAGCCCATCATTGAGAGTCAGGACTGGAACCCATTTCTCTTGGCCCTAGCACTGTGTGCTTTCCAGCACTTTAAGCAGACACCTGAGATAGTGATTGTGTTGATTACGGTGATGGTGATCACTTGGTGGGTCTTCTTATATATAATATATATGAATTCTCCTTATCAGACTTGATATATTTCCCAGATCTGATGGAAAGAGACAGAAAAAAAAGATGGAAGAATGTTTCCAAATTTCAGCTTTATCCCCCAACACCACACAGAACACATATACACAGACAGGTTGGCCAAAATAGGTGAGAATCAGAGGCCAACACCCATCGGCCCAGATAAAATCACTGCTGGAGTGTCAGGAACATGGTACTAAATATAAAAAATTGAGGGTTCTCAAAATCCACAGGCAGATTGATGGCTAAAGAAGAAAAAAGGTGACCACTGGCAGTCTAAAACCTCGATGTGCCTAAACCAGAGAAGGAAAGGGGAGAATATGGAATTTCCTGAAATTCCTATGTCCCCTAGATAACAACAGGAATAACAGTGAAAATAACGATGCTGATGATGACTAGCACCTACTCAACCTCACTATACACAGGCACTGAGCTGTGCTGCCTTATCCTGCTACAAGTCAAGGCATCCCTGTGAGGTAGCTGCCAATATCCTCATTCTACAAATAAGAACACTGAAGTCCAGGGAGATTGAGACACTTACCCAAAGTTAACCCTTGATAACCTTTTCGACAGGTAGATAGAACAGTGAAGCCAGGATTTGAACTCAGGGAGTTGGCCCTACAATGAGGACTCTCGAGTAGCAAGTTTGAAAGACCCAGGTCTGAGTTTATGCCCAATAGGTCAAGGTATCTTCAGAGTCCAGGCACCCAGGCTTCAGTGTTCACTGCTCTTTGGCAAGCTCCCAGTGGCAGCCTGTTTCATCAGTTTTCTTAGTTCCACATGACAGCAGCTCCTTCAGGACTGATTCAGATTAGAATCAAGCATTTCTACTCACATCAGACTCAATTAGCCCTCATTAATTGTAATGCAGTCCCCTCTGTTAGGACATACTCAGTGGGCTTTCTCAGGCTTAGGGGAACCTGGGCTTGTGGTAGTCTGCTTTTCCCCTCTTAATTTGGCAGTCTAGTCTTGACTTCTTTGGGAACTAATAATTGCACCTGAGCCCATCTCATCAGAAATCTGCAGGATGTGGTATGAGGGCAAGGACTTCCCTGATACCCCAGAATATCCCTTTTCACCCTGAATCTGTATGGACAGAGACTAGTGGTTAGATGGATTTAGTCACCTTTTCTCCCATGGGATAATCATGTCATTTTGTCTTTCTTCAAACTAAGCCAGGTGGCAACATGAGTTTGATCCAAATGTAACTAAAGAGGAAGATTTCTTTTTGGACAAAACCAGTTCAGTCAAGGTGCCCATGATGTTCCGTAGTGGCATGTACCAAGTTGGCTATGATGATAAGCTCTCTTGCACCATCCTGGAAATACCCTACCAGAAAAATATCACAGCCATCTTCCTCCTTCCTGATGAGGGCAAGATGAAGCACTTGGAGAAGGGCTTGCAGGTGGACACTTTCTCCAGATGGAAAACGTTACTGTCACGCAGGTAAAGTGGGTGCCTAGCCCTCGCAGCTTTTTCCTTCTCCTGTCTTCCCTCTTATTTCTTCTCTCTGAGCTCTTACCTCACGGCCAAGTCCTCTTCTGGCCTCTATAATAAACTTACATCATGGTGAGAAGTAGACTGGGGAACAAATCACAGGAATAGAGTAAAGTGCTTGACTCTTTGAGGGAGATTCATCAAGACTGTGAGAGCACAGTGATGGAGTTTCAGTGGAGGGTGGTGGTCAGGGAGGACTTCACAGAGGATATAGTATTTGAGCCAAGTCTTCAAGGCTGGGTGGCAGTCTGTATGAAAGGGGGACAAGCAAAGGAAACTGCAAGGACAAACACGGGCTGTAAAAGAGAGCTGTGAGTTGTGAGGAGAATGATGTTGTCAACTGTGGTGTCACAACAAAACCCGTGAAGTATCCAAAGTAAGTTGTACAAATAATAGTTGAAGAACCAAAGAGAGTAAATATTTTTCTTTTAAAACATAAACTGATATTAGAGTAATGCTAAGCCTACAGAATTCCTCCCAGGCACTTGCTTACTGATAGATTTTGGGGGAAGAGGTAAGAGTTGGTGTTGGGTTTAAGTCTTAGGGACTTACTGTCATTATGGACATACCTAGTGCCTTGAAAGTGGCTGGGCTAGTGGCCTCTAGTGGCCAGAGCAGTGAAGGGGATGTAGCAGAGTGGGCAGCTTCCACTTGGACAGGTGTCAGATGTCCCCTTCTCTGTTCTTCTCTTTCCCTCTTCCACTTTGTCCCTGTCATCATTCCCCATGCATCTCCATAAAGGTATTTACTGAGAACCTCTGCCACACCTAATGTCCTGTCAGGCACCAAGGATGGTTCCAGGAGAGGTACAGATGATCCTAGGACTGAGCTTAGTAACCCATGGGTGGTAACTGAACTGATGCAACTCTTTTCCTGTAGAATACGACCTTGGAGGCACTGCAGAATGCATCTCTTATATTTAGAGTGAGCCGCAGGCTCAAGAAAGGGAAATTCTGATTCTGAATGCTTCCAATAAAGTCACGGCTCTGGGATGGGGGAGCCCAGTGGCAGAGCATCCCGAGAGAGTTGCCATCCCTTGAGATCTGCGTAGCCTCACCCGCCCTTCTCACTGGGAACCAGGGAGCTGCAAGGGTTGGCAGGGTCTGACCACTGAAACAAAAGGAGGGGTCCAGGTTACAACCTTTAGCTGAGACCTGATTTTCTCATCTATGGTGTGTGGACATAATATTGCCAACATCACAGTACTCTTGAGAGAATTAAATGTGCCTTAGCAAACATTGCCCCACAGAAAACACACCCAAATGCATGTTCCTTTCTCCTTCTCCTTCCCATTGGCTAAAGAGGCAGAGCTCCAAGGTTCTCAGCAGAACTTTTGAACTTCTGGTTTATTGAATGACAGGTGTCCTGCAAATCTGACCCTCTTACCCTCAGGTTGAAGCTCTAGGGCAGCTGCTCCTCCACTGAAGAAGATGTTTCCAGTGGGAAGGGCAGGTGAGGCTGTGCAGATCTTGAGGGATGGTGGTACTCTCGGAATGCCCTGCCACTTAGCTTCCATAAATGTGACTTTATTGAAAGCATTCAGAACCAGAATTTTCCTTTTTCAAGCCTGCAGCTCACTCTAGATATCACAGATGCATTCTGCAATGCCTCCAAGGCCATGTTCCGTGTGAAAGGAGTCACATCAGTTCAGTTCAGTTACCACCCACGGGTTCCCCCATGTTGTCTCAACATGGGGACATCCCAAAGGGACTGACATGTTTCAGCCTGCACTCTACAGAGTTTTAGAGTTCATGGGGATGTCTTGGGAGATCTCCCTAACGAATTCGGGGCTGTAGAAGGTGAAGAGAAGGTGAGAAATGGGAGGAATGCCAGGTCTTCCACCCCACTTCATCTGGAAGTCCTGACTTTGTGAGACATGGACTCCAGAATATGACGTTTCCTGTAGGACTCAAATTACAGTGGCTTGAGACCCTGCAGTTGATTTGCTGGAACTTGCCGTCCTGACTGCACTCCAGTCCCATCTCCAAGCCATGTCTGATGATTTCCCCATGGGGCTACAGCTCAGGTGCTGCACTGGGGGCTTCACGTTCCCCTCACCGAGGCCCTCCGCAGCCCCTGGTGCTGTGACCACCATCAGGCCCCCACTAACCACACAGAGATGTTCCCTGGGCACTGCCACTATCTCTCTGGCTTCAGGCTTCATCTCCTTTTGCACCTTTACTCAAGAGTGGAATAGAACCTTCGAGATTTTCTGTAGGCCAGTGCCAGACTTCCTGGAGGTTTGGGAATAACAGAACCAAAGCTCTCACAGGAACCCAGGATAACTTAGAGTGCATAGAAGTGGCATCTTGTAGAGTCCAAGTGTAGGCTGCTCTCAGCGTCTTTTCCAGGGCACCTCCTTCCATTTATCTAGTGCCTGCTCTGCCTCCCCTATCCCTCTGGGACTGCTTCCCACATCTCCATGACTTGAGGCCAGGCCTCCTCACCAGGAGGGCCATGGAGGGGAAGGTTCCTCTCACCCCAGGGATGTCCTGCCTACCCAGTCACTTCTGGCCTTGGAATGACAGACAGGGTAATGTCTACCTTCCCAAGAAGAAACTCCAAATCCTCTTGCAAGACAGGGGGCTTGCCCACAGTCCTCAAGGAATTACATTTGGTTAGAACATGATAGGCAAATATTCCTGCTGTCTGAGCTCATTATTTCTGGGAGATAAGCAGTCAAGTTGCTTTGATCTACCAGTGAGAAGCATAGTCCGGACATCTCAGTGGTCCGCTATGGGGTGGACGGGCTATCCCTATGTGTTCTTCCTGCAGTCCCCTCCAGACGGGAGAAGACCCTGAGCAGAAAAATCACCTTTTCCCTAAAAGGAGTAACCAAGTCAACAGACACACACCAGTTTACATGTGGGTAGAACATGTCAGAATTTAGGCTTCGGATGACTTCCACCTGGCCTCTGTGCAGGAGGCAGACACCTGCTTTGGATTTGCATGATTTGAGGCCGGGTACTCCTCTGATTTCCCTAGAGGAAAAGCTCTATTTCCCAGGGTCCACCTTTAGGAGCAGAAAACTGCTGGTGGTTTTGAAACAGCCATTATCCTGTTCAGAAGTGTTGAGGGTCCACTCCCAGCCTGGGTGCCCCCCACACATTTCCGTACATATTGGTATATGCACTCACCTGCCAGCAGCAGCTGCATTTAATGCCTTCCCATGTTGGCACAAACTAAAGCAAATCTCCCCATTAACGCACGGGACCTAGGGCCCTTCGCTACGCAGGAACATCACCCTAGAAATCCACTCCTCACTTTCCTACATCAACGTATGTTTTTCTCTCTTCTGAATCATTTCCGTCAGATACAAAGATGCTCTTATCTTCCATCTCATCATGAAACCTCGTAGGGGGCCAGGGATAACTTACAGCTCATAGAAGTGGCTTCTATGCAAGAAGACAAAGCAGGTGTCTGCCTTCTGTGCAAGCAGACCTGTACGGCTTGTGCTGGCCTGCAGGAAATCTCAATGCTCTTATTTTTCCCAACATAAAAGTGTCTTTTGACCTCTGCTTTCCCCCAGTTATTCCCCCATTTCGTCACTCCCCCTTTGCAGGTGAATACCGTGAAGCAGTTGCCTCTGTTCACAGCCCCTAGTTCCTCTTATCCTTTCCTAAATCCACTCCAATCCAGCTTCTGCACCTACTTCTCACAGACAGCTCCATTCCCAGGGTCCCAAGGGTGTCTGTGTTGCAGGGTGCAGTCAGTCGCAGGCCTCGCTGTTAGGCTGGTTGGTGTCCCCACCTCCTTAAGGCGCTCTTCATTTGGCTTCAAGCTCTCCACTCTCACGGCACCTCCCACCTCTCCCCTCCTCAATCTCCTTCGCTGGAGACCCCTCTCCTCCTCCAGGTCTCAGAGGTGAGTGTCTCAGGGCTCAATTCCCAGCCTTCTTTTCTGTCTATACTTACTCCTGAGTGAGTGCACAGGCTCAGAGCTTTAAACACCATCTCTATTACCACGACTGCCATGCTTCTAGCCCCAGTCCCTGTTCTCCCCCAAACTCCAGAGTCATGGATCTTTCTGTTTACCCAGAATCTCCCCTGTGTGTGTAATTGGAGCTTAGTGTCAACACATCTAGAATGGTGTCCTGGTCTGTCCCCAGGGAGCCTCCCCAAGCCTGCCCATCTCAGTCAATGGTGACTCCATCTTTTTAGTTGCTCAAGCCAAAAACCTTGGAGTCACCCTGACCACTCTCAAATGCCTCATTCCATCTGTCAGGAAACCCCTTTAGCCTACAGCAAACTACATCTGGAATTTGGTATCTTTCCACTGTCTCTATGGCTCCCAACATCCGAGGACCACACTAGCTTCCAAATGGTCTCCCAGCATCAGTTTTGCCCATCCCTACTTCACACACACCACCACCACCAAGAGTATATTCTTAACAGAGGCGATTGAATGATCTTTTTAAATCCTAAGCAAGACTATGTCACTCCTCTCTTCAAAACCCTACAGTGACTGCCCATTTTATTCAGGAAGAAAAAAAAAAAAAAAGCCTAATTTGTCGAATTCCCTTGCCTGCCTCAAGGTTTGCTCAAACCTTGGACCAATCCCCGATTTCTGCAAGTTGACCTATTTATTTTTTTCCATAGCACTTACTGCCTTCTGCATACTACCGGTACATGTATGTAGGCTTAGGTGGTACTTTTTGCAATGTTGATTCTATCCCCTGTCTTCCCTGCTAGAACACACAGTCAGGGGCAGGGATCTTTGCCTGTTCTGTTCATAGATGCATCTCCAGCACCTAGAACAGCACCTGGTATACAGTGGGCATTTAATAAATGTTTGTTGAGTGAATGAATTAGTGGAAAGGTAAATTTGGGAGTCGTCAGGTCTGTGGATGATATTCAAAGCTGTGAGACTGAATGCCATTCATGGGGAGGGAGTGAAGGTGGAAAAGAGAAGGGGACCAAGGTCTGAGTCTTGGAGCAGCAGCGTAGCTGGTAGAGACAGGTGGGGTGGAGCCAGACAGGGGCAGGAGTGGTGGGGAAGGAGGAGAAGCCTCAAGGGTGAACTTGGAACGCTTCACCCTGGGGAAAGAGATTACTGGCAGGTGCGGCTCACTGGGAGTTGACTCTGGGATGTGGGGCTGGATGTCAACGGTGACTCTGGAAAGAGTTACTTCCATAGAAAGTTGAGGTCAAAGAATCGACTGCAGTGGACTGAGGCAATCGTGGGAGGGAGTGGAGATAGCTAGCAGAGACAACCTCTGCTACAAAGGGAAGTAAAGAAATGAGCTGGAAGCTGGAAAGGCAATTCAGGGCCAAGACAGATGTCTTGGTGTTAGTTTTTGAGGATCGGGTGCAGCCTTCTCCAGAGGAGGATCAAAGGGGCACTGTTGAAGGATGACGCAGGAGAGAGAGGACACGTAGGCAGGAATGAGGTCCTTAGGTAGGTGGGAAAATAGGGTGCAGGGTCAGGTGAACAGGAGTCCAGGGCCTGCAGGTACCTCAGGAGACCCTGGCCCCAGGCTCCGGGCAGGAGGCTGATCGCGGTTCAGCCACAGAGGATGTGAAGTTACTAGTTGGAGGGCAGGAAGATGGACACCTGCTAAGCGCCGACAGTCTGCTGAGCACCTTGTCTGCATTTGCCTTAGCACCCCTAGTGTCCCGCGGGAGGGATGAGGATCAGCTTCCTTCTCGCGTAAGTGACTTAGAGAGGGAAGGTCATTTGCCCCAAGTCACAGAGCTCATGAGGGGCAGAGTGGATTTGAACTCAGTTCTGTCTAGCTCCAGATTCTGGGTGCCCTGTTCCCTCCAGCGTCAGATATTCCGGGGTCAGGATGGGCTCAGGGCTCAGGCATGGCAGTGACTACAGTGGGGACATCATCAGTGACTGTGGCTGAAGGGGCTCTGAGACAGGGGGACTTGAGACTTGAGAACACTCGCTGTAGAGGGCTCTGGGGCAGGTATGCTGGGAGGCAGGGATACTGTTCAGATTGCTTACAGTGTTTTGAAACCAGGGTCCCAGGGTTAAGGAATCCCTCCTCATTCTGTGGATGGAGAGAGATTGGAGACCTTTGGGGCTGGGAGGACACATTTCATTCGTCACGTATCCTGAGGCCTACTCTGCAACACGACAGGACTTGACCACTCACCCTTGTTGTGTCAATTCCCCAGGGTCGTAGATGTGTCTGTGCCCAGACTCCACATGACAGGCACCTTCGACCTGAAGAAGACTCTCTCCTACATGGGTATCTCCAGAATCTTTGAGGAGCATGGTGATCTCACCAAGATCGCCCCTTATCGCAACCTGAAAGTCGGCGAGGTAAGCCTGCCTATCCTGGACTCCACTCCCTGCAGCACAGGGGCCTTCGCCCAGTCCTGGGCCAGAGCCAGGGTCACAGTGGCTGTCAGAGCCAGGACTCCACCACCAGTTGGGGTGGCCATGAATCCAGCTGTGACCCTTACCAATCCCATGATACTGGGCAAACTACATAACCTCCCCCAGCCTCATGCTTCCAGTCTTTAAAACTGCTGCTATTTTGGAAATCTATTCAATGTAGCAAACATTGATCAAGGCCTGGAACAGTTATCAGGCCTAGAAATGGTCTAGATCTAACCCAGACCCTCTCTCAAAGGCAACATGCTTCTCTTCTTTCTTTCCTTCTTTCTTTCTCTTTCTTTCTTTCTTTCTTTCTTTCTTTCTTTCTTTCTTTCTTTCTTTCTCTCTCTCTTTCTTTCTTTCTTCTTTCTTTTCTTTCTTCCTTTCTCTCTTTCTTCCTCTCTTTCTCTCTTTCTTTCTTTCTTCTTTCTTTTTTTTTGACAGAGTCTTGCTCTGTTGCCCAGGCTGGCGTGCAATGGTACGTCTTAGCTCACTGCAACCTCCACCTCCCAGGTTCAAGCAATTCTCCTGCCTTAGCCTCCTGAGTAGCTGGGATTACAGGCGCCCGCCCCATGCCCAGCTAATTTTTTTTGTATTTTTAGTAGAGACGGGGTTTCACCATGTTGGCCAGGCTGGTCTCAAACTCCTGATCTCAGGTCATCCACCCATCTTGGCCTCCCAAAGTGCTGGGATTACAGGCGTGAGCCACCACGCCCAAGGCCACACGTTTTGTATGAGTTGGCGTAAGCATGTGCTGCATAGGAAGAGATGACCAAGCAAAGGGGCCTGTGGCCTCTGGCAAAGGTGAGCACCTGATTGCCTGGGGCCAAAAGAGAGCAGCATATAAGTAGGGTCACCAAATTTAGCAGATTTCATACAGGATACCCAGCTAAATTTGAATTTTAGGCCGGGTGCGGTGGCTCAAGCCTGTGATCCCAGCACTTTGGGAGGCCGAGACAGGCGGATCACGAGGTCAGGAGATCGAGACCATCCTGCCTAACACAGTGAAACCCTGTCTCTACTAAAAATACAAAAAACTAGCCAGGCGAGGTGGCAGGCGCCTGTAGTCCCAGTTACTTGGGAGGCTGAGGCAGGAGAATGGTGTGAACCCGGGAGGCAAAGCTTGCAGTGAGCTGAGATCCGGCCACTGCACTCCAGCCTGGGCGACAAAGCAAGACTCCGTCTCAAAAAAAAAAAAAAATTTGAATTTTAGATAAATGATGAATAATTTTTTTAGTGCCAATATGTTCTGAATATTGCACAGGACATACTTACACTAAAACATATTCATTGTTTATCTTGAATTCAAATTTCACTGGATGTCCTGTATTTCACCTGGCAACCCTACTTTGGGGTTAAAAAGGCATTGAAGGAGGGGAAAGATTTCGACGAGCAGAGATTGGTGCAGCAGTGTGGCCAAGGCTGGAGGGTTTTGGATATCATGCAGTAGTGGGTGGTGGGGATTAGGTGCTTAATGGAGATGAAGTGGGAGGTTCAAGCCAGTCTGGGAAGGATCCAGCTTGCCAAGCTGAGCCTGCTGCTCTGAATCAGATGGCACAGATTCCACTGTATTTTTCACGTTGACATAAGAAACACAGTTACTAGAATTTTCTCACTTTTGAGCTTTTCTGCCACAGACTTCCCACAAACATTCAACACCAGCTCTGAAGGTCTTGTTGAGTTTAATGGCTCTGTAGTTCTGTAGTTACGCTTGTTGATATCCTGTGATTCTAACACAGGATACTGTCCTGTTTTCTGCAAGGAAAATTGTGAGAATTTTGCAGACTAGAAAGAAATGTGCAAGGATTTCACACATACCCGTCCGCTTACCAATACTGATCACCTGTTTACAGATGTTGATGCCTTTGGAGTGGATTTGGGATGCAAGTCATCTCAGAGCTAATCCAGAATCCTCCTCCCTCTTAACCATCCACCAGGTGGATGAAAGGAGGTGCTGCAGGCTTCAGGGTGGGGATACGACCACCTCACTTTCACCCAACTACAGCCCAGTAGACCTTTTCTGCCATGGCTATGGTTGATGCTTCCCTGTAACCCATGAGAAAGAGAAGCAAACCCCACTCCATCTCTCCCCACACCGACCCCCGTAACTGATGCTCCCCCGCACCATCTTTTCCTTCACGCGGCATCTGCTTGTCGAATATTCTCCAGCATTAATGGCAAAAGAGCCAGAAACCCTGGAGTAAACCAACTTACCGCTGTGCTGGACAGCTTGGACCAAGTTGTCTCCCTTTCTGATCCTCTCTGGGCCTCCGGCCCACCATGGTTGCTGAGCAGCTTGGCAGTCCCTGACTTTGCCCTTGGCTTCCACAGGCTGTGCACAAGGCTGAGCTGAAGATGGATGAGAGGGGTACG
Organism: Colobus angolensis palliatus; assembly: GCF_000951035.1. NCBI lineage: Eukaryota > Metazoa > Chordata > Mammalia > Primates > Cercopithecidae > Colobus > Colobus angolensis. Next base: position 11,554,711 of record NW_012116488.1, read on the forward strand.
GAAGGGGCCGCTGGCACTGGAGCACAGACTCTGCCCATGGAGACACCACTCGCCGTCAAGATAGACAAACCCTATCTGCTGCTGATTTACAGCGAGAAAATACCTTCCGTGCTCTTCCTGGGAAAGATTGTTAACCCTATTGGAAAATAAAGGAGAATTCCTGCTTGCCGCAGACCCCGAACATGGCTTGGGATTGAACATGCTCCATCTTCCTGAGATGGAAGTGACAGGCACAGTTCAGCTTAGCCCCTCCCCATTACCATCTCCCTAGACTGCCTGAAAGAGCAAAATTGCAAGTTCTAGGAATTCCTGTGCCCCGTTCCCTCCCTGCCCATTCAAATGCTGGGTGGGATTTGATGCCCCCCACTCGGTGGCACTCTCCTCTCCCCTCCAGCAGGCAGAGGGACTCTGTGATTTAATAAACAAACGTTTCTCCCCGCAGCCCTGCCCCAGGTTGACTGGCTATTGGTGGATAATTTGGGAAAGGTATGGGCCACCGCAAGCACCTGGAGACTGGAGGGAGAGACTAGGTTCAAATCCTAGAATGAGGTATCTTTGGGAAAGCCACAGACCCTCTCTGGGCCTGTCTTCTTATTTCTGAAGTGAAGGTCCTGCCACTCTGGGGCTCCGAGGAAGCTAGTTCAGTGCTTTAAAATAGTTGTTCCCACCTCTGTAAGCCCTCGGCCAATTATCCCCCCCAGTGTGTCCACGTGGGAGCTCTGGGCTCAGCCAGGCATCCAGGTGGATGGGGAAACAGGGACAGGGCCAGACCAGCCCCTCAGGCAACATTAGAAGGACGAAGTCCAGAGTAGCAGCTAGAATTTGCCGCCAACTTTATCCATTTCAGGCACAAAAAGAACGTCCTGGCACCCTCCCTCCCCTGTCCCCTCCTTATCTGGTTGTCAAAGGCAGATCCTGCGGTTTAAACCTGTTAGCAAGTTCAATTGAAGAGTGAGTGGCCCCAGAAAATGCGGCCCTGCAGGGCCTCCTGTGGCCACTAGAGGGCACCAGGTGCTCGCAGGGCCGGCCACAGGTCCCTGGCCTGGTGCCAGCTCATTTCAGGCATCTGGTTCCTTCTTTTCCTGCAGAGAATTCTCTGGGCTTCCGGTGTTTGGAGAGGAGAGGATACTTGCTGGCTTGGCGCTGAGAAGCCTCGGCTGTTACTACTTATCATTTCCCGGCCCTGTTTAGCAGTTTGCAGCTCAAAGTGTCCTTTGTGTTCTGGTCACAGGTGCTCTCAGAGCAGCCAGAGTGGGCGTCCCTATGACAGACGTGGAAACTGAGGCTCAGAGAGGTGAAGTGGCTTCCTCGTGGCGTCAGGGTTAGCCACATGCAGCAAGCGCCCCATTTTCTGGTTTGGGGCAGGAAGGGAGGAGTAGCCAGAGGCTGGTGGAGAAGGCTGCCTGGTGGGGGGCCGGGGCTAGTGGACGGTGGTGAAGACTGAGCCCGGGAGCCCAGAGTGGGCAGCCCCTTTTCCAGAGGGTGGGGGTGAGGGAGAAGGTTGAGACCCCGCACAGGGACACAGACCTGGGGAAAAGGCTGGGAATCTCAGCCAAGCCCTTTGCTGACACCATTTCCCCTGCCCCAGCCTGAAGGGTGGGTATGGAAAGACACAGAAACCCTCAGCTACGGTGTCAGGTGCACAACATATGACACTGGGGACGTGACACAGCCAGGCGAGCCACTGAGTGGCCAGTTGACCTGGGCATGTCACTAAACCTTTCTGAGCCTTAGCTGCTTCATTTATTGAGAGAGGATCATAATATCTACCTCAGCGGCTAAGCTAGAGTCTAATACCCTCTATCTACCTACCTACCTCTGAGGATCACATGAGGTTGCATGGCCATGGTGCCTGGCATGTGGACTTGCAGTAGAGAGCCCCTGCTGCGGTCCCCACCAGCCCCCTCCAGTGTCTGCAATGACCAGCTGTTTCCCAAAACTCTGCCCCAGGCATTTGCTTCTGTCATCTCCTCTAATGGGAATTCCCTCCCCTAGCCTAACAAACTCCTACTCACTCTTTAATACCCAGGCCATTAGGACCTCTTTGTGAACTCTTCTCTACCTTTCCAACATCTTCCAAGCAGCCTCTTCCAAGCAGCCTTCCAAAACCCTCACCTCCGTGCATGATGATGGCAAGTGGGTCTGAATGTTCCCTCCAGCCCGCTGTGGGCTGCAGTCAATCCTCCATTAAATGATGACTTCCGGGCTGCAATCTCTGAGCTCATTGTTGATATATGTAGACCTGTTCCTGCCTTCCTGGGGTTAATAATCAGTGAGGGAAGCCATCATGAATACAATAAACACATATTCATCATGAGCTGCAGTGGGCACAGTGAGGGAGACATTGCAGAGCTTGCAAAGGATGTCACAGAAGGATTGCGTCCAGTCAGACAGTCACATGTCACAGAAGGGTCGCGTCCAGTCCGGGGGTCACGTGTTACAGAAGGATCGTGTCCAGTCCGGGGGTCGCATGTCACAGAAGGGTTACGTCCAGTCCGGTGGCCCAACAAAGGCTTCCTCGGGATGTAACATTTAGGGAGAGCTCCAAATGCTGGGAACTCATCTGCTTTTAAACTGTAGTTAGGAATTAAAACTGCATATAGAAGTGTTTTTTCCAGCATAGTTAATAATATGTTAAATACTGATTGGTATTTCTAAGTAAACCAATAGAAATCAGGCGTAAGCTTGAGTTCTTTATTCATCTTCCTTTTAAGCAATTCTGTTTTTAAAATGACTGTTGCATACCTTAAATATTTTTAAATATCATGTTCTGCTTTCATAGCCACATTTGTATTATTCACTGTAAAAATAAATTCTATTTTGAAAAAGAAATAAAGAAGAAGAAATGAGGGTGGGAGCCCAGGGAGACCCCACCAAGCAGCGGGAACAGCATGTGCAAAGGCCCTGAGGTCGGGAGTGGCATGGGTGAGAAGCTGAAATGAGATGAGTAAGTAAGAAGGGGTGGGAGTGGGGCCAAGAGGTAGGTGAGAAATCATGGGCCACAGAGGGATGCTGGTCTTTAATTGAAGAACTGTGGTGGGCTGCAGCAGGTGTGTGGCTTGAGAGAGACTCAGGCAAGCCCATGTGTTGTGTTTCCCTCTGCCTGCAGACTAGGTGTCCTTGTATCCCCCATGCCCAGGCCAGTACATGCCACAGAGCACACACCCAACACGTACTTGCTGGAAAGAAAAACTGCCCTGCCAATCACCCTTGTCCAGACACAGTCAGTGCCCTCCAAAGTTCCCCTCTCCTCTGGGAAGGGAGTCACATGCCTTAGCCTGGCAAGTCTGCCCACTGGGATGTGGCCATGCCTGCTCCTTCTTGTAGGTCTGTGTGCCATCTCCCTACATCTTCCAACCTTCCTGGATGCTCTCCTTGCTCCTCATCCTCTCCCACTCCCACCACTTCCCTCCAGCGTGTTACTCAGTCTTTCAGGGAAGGTCAACCACTACTCCTTCTCAGAAGCCTTACCAGGTCACATATTTGTAGGCTGACGGACCTTGTGAATAAATGAGTGAATGAATTAGTGGATTTTGATTTTGACATAACCAGCACTTTCTAGATGCCTATCAAAACCTGGCACGACATGAGTGCCTTCCCCATCTCACTGGCCCACAAGCCTTCCAGTTGGTGTGACCATCCCATTTTACTGATGAGAAAACTGAGGCTCAGGAAGATCACATCACTTGCACAAGGTCCCACAGCGAGACAGCCACAGAGATAGGAGCAAATACAAATCCCCTGAGCACTTGTGGCTTTTATTTGTCCCATCAGTTCATCCATCCATCCATTCAACAAATATTCACTGAATGTCCTCTCTGTGTGGGGACAGAGAGGGGCTTTTAGGGGCTTGTGAATAAAATATAGAAAGATCCTTGCCCTTGCAGAGGTCTTGGGTTACTCGGGAGAGGCAGGCAGTTAACAATAGGTGTGATCAAGAAACAAGGACATACAAGCCTGGCCATTATGGGGAAACTCTGTCTTTACTAAAAATACAAAAATTAGCCAGGCATGGTGGCATGCACCTGTAATCCCAGCTACTTGGGAGGCTGAGGCAGGAGAATCACTTGAACCTGGGAGGCTGAGGTTATAGTGAGCCGAGATGGCAGCACTGCACCCCAGAACAAGCCTCTGTTAAAAAGGAAAAGAGAGGAGAGCACAGGAGAGGAGAGGAGTGAAGAGGAGAGGAGAGGAGAGGAGAGGAGAGGAGAAGACATTAAGTGGAGTGGGTAAGGGTGACTAGAAGTGCCAGTGGCCCTGGCAGGGGTCACAGCCAGCCTTCCCGAGAGGCTGAGACAGTGGGTTTTATGGTTCTCCTCTCTAAAATCTCTGCTGTGCAGTCCTCTGGAGCCTTTAGCCTGGGAAATGCCCATGCAAATGAAGGGACCAGCCCCTCCACACCTGTGGGCCTTTCTTGTCAGGTGGGACAAGAGACTGATAAAAAAATAAAACACAGAGACAAAGTATAGAAAAAGAAAACTGGGCCCAGGGGACTGGCACTCAGCATACGAAGGACCTACACCAGTACCGGTCTCTGAGTTCCCTCAGTATTTATTGATTACCATTTTCACTATCTCAGCAAGAGGAATGCGGTGGGAGAGGAGGGTGATAGTGGAGAGCAGGTCAGCAAGAAAACATGTGAGCAAAGGAGTCTGTGTCACAAATAAATTCAAGGGAAGGTACTTTGCCTGGATGTGCATGTAGTCCAGATTTATGCTTCTCTCCACCCAAACATCTCAGTGGAGTAAAGAATAATAAAGCAGCATTGCTGCCACCATGTCTCGCCTCCCACCACAGAGCAGTTTTTCTCCTATCTCAGAGTTGAACAAATGTACACGGATTTTATACCGAGACATTCAGTTCCCAGGGGCAGGCAGGAGAAAGAGGCCTTCCTCTATCTCAACTGCAAGAGGCTTTCCTCTTTTACTAATCCTCCTCAGCACAGACCCTTCACGGGTGTGTCAGTCTGGGGGACGGTCAGGTCTTTCCCATCCCACGAGGTCATATTTCAGACTATCACATGGGGAGAAACCTTGGACAATACCCAGCTTTCCAGGGCAGAGGTCTCCGCAGATTTCCTCAGTGCATTGTACCCCTGATTTATCAAGACTGGAGAAGGGCGATGACTGTTACCAAGCATACTGCCTGTAAACATTTTGTTAACAAGGCACATCCTCCACAGCCCTAGATCCCTTAAACCTTGATTCCATACAACACATGTTCTTGTGAGCTCAAGGTTGGGGCAAAGTTACAGATTAACAGCATCTCAGAGCAAAGCAATTGTTCAGGGTACAGGTCAAAATGGAGTTTCTTATGTCTTCCCTTTCTACATGGACACAGTAACAGTCTGATCTCTCTTTTCCCCACAGCAAAGGTGGACTTGATACATAAAAGAGGGATTCACCCCAACCAAGAATGAGGGTGCCCAGTGTCAGAGGACCAGGATAGACAGACTGCCTTGGTGTGGTCCAGCTTGACCTACACGACACAGAAAGCCTCTGTGCAGCCTCCGAGCAGGGGCTTTTTTGCCTCTTCCAGCATAGGCTGGGTGCCAGGAGTCTGGTTTGCTGTCTGCCCCCACTCTGCCTGCAGCATTGCCTGCCTGGACTGAGGTCATTCATGTGGGCGCATGACAGAAGTGACAGACGGGTGTGTTGGCAAGGATGATCACAGATTGGAACTCCTAGTTCCTGGCCCTGCTTTTCCCAGACACTGACTGTGGCTGGAGCAAATACCTTCTTCTTCTTGGGCTTCCACTGCCCATTCGTGCAATGATGAGGTTGCCCTGGATGCCCCCAGAAGACTCTTCTATTTTGGGCAGTACTTTGATGTTCATATTGGAAATGATAGAACTGGCTCCAAAGTTTTATGTATAGTGATACTCCCATGCATTTGTTTAGTCAATAAACACTTACTGGGAATCTACTATGTGCCAGGCTATGTTCCAGGGAGGGAGAAGCCAGGATCGACAGGAGGGACAGGGACCTTGTTCAAGCAGAGCTGAGGTCACATGGCCTGCTTCCTCCCCATTTCCTAGTGTCCCCTTCAGAACCAGCCAGGAGCACGTTCCCTGCCCCACTGAGTCACCATGTCGGTGCTCAGGTGTTCCCACATGGGTGCAAAGCCAAGGTGACCTTTCTTATTGGGAAACCAGCTTTCCATTAGTGCTCAGTTTCTCAAATTTTATTTACTCCCAAACCACGTTCATGATTAGGACTGAATTCCCATCTCTTTTGTACATTATTTGCTCAAGACTTATCCTTAAATCAATTCATGTTAGGAAAAGAAAATTTGTTTAAATAGAAAAATTAATATTGCAGTCATACATAGAAACTAGCACAACTTGCCACAAGTAGAAAGTAAAAATGCACACAACAAAACGAATTCGGTGATTAAATTCTACCAAGACTGTCACAGATCGCAGGCTCCCAGCCTACGGTTTGCTCCGCCTTGTTAGAAAGGAAAGTCAGCAAGTCTAAGATGGTGGTAAAGATGGGCTGGCATCAAGCCGAGACTCACTCCAGGGGGAACTCAGAATGATCAAAAGAGAACTGGAAGAGGGAGGACTTTGCCACTGAGTGATTCCACATCGTGAGCAGAAACCACCTGAGATTGTTTACCTTGTGAACAGAGCAGTTATCTCCCTGATCCCTGGAGACCTCGGCCAAGGTTGGAATGTTTTCCTGATTATGTCCTTGACTGATTGGCTTTTCTTTCTTCTTTTTAAATTTTGGAATAATTTTAGCTTCACAGAAAAGATATGAAGAGAGTCCACTGAATTTCCATGCACCTTCAACAGCTTTACCTACTGCTAACATCTTCCATGACTGTGAGACATCGGTCACAACTGAGGAGCGAATGTTGGTAGCTTACTATTCACCAAACTACAGAATTTATTTGAATTTCATCATCTTTTTAAATGAATACTTTTTTTTTCTGTTCCAGCATCCAATCCAGGATACACGTCACATATGGATCTATCTCCCTTCCCCATCTCCACCCTGAGCTTGGTTCAGATTCCTAAAAGTCAGGGGATCACACTGGGCAGGCTAGGAAGTGAACAAAGTTGCAGCAGAAAGGGTGGCAGGGACCTTCACTTCCTGAGACAGATCTATGGTGGGGACTGTGGATCTCAGCTGGGGAGGCTTCTTGACAATCCGAAGGGTACCCTCTAGCTAAGACGGCACTCCAAGAGTAGCCTTGAGGCACCCAATCTGCTCCACTGTCAGGAGAAATATTGAGTGAAATATTTAAACAAGTACTGAAATAGAAAAGTATAAAGATGTAGCCAGGTTTTTTAAATAGTATGAATATCTCCAACAAACCATAAATGGAGCAGAAGCATAAGAATGTGTGAGGCAGGCAAGAGATCCTGTAGCCAGGGTCCTAAGAGGATCCCAGAAAGGCCTGGACATAGCAGGAGATGCTCCATGAAGGAGTATGGACTTGGGACAAGGTTCCATCTTGATGGACCCATGGAGATCTACTCCTGGCTGGTTGCTACTCCAGCAGGCTTGGTTTTATGAATTTGGGGAGAAATGGGTCTTTACTTTCAAGGAGGCTCTGACGCTCCAGAAACTGAGGACCTCATAGCTAGAGGAAACCTGAAGAGCTTCTCTCTGGGGCAAGGACAGAGGGTGGAGTGAGGAGTGGGAAGAGGAAGCATCCACCCCTCTCCACTCTCAAGTCTTCTCGTCTTTCCCCGGAAAATCTGATTAGGTAGTTCTGCATGGGACCTGGGAATTTGCATTTTAATGAGAGCCCAATTAAGCTTGGTAAGTTCCATACTTCTTCATGTTACCTCTCTGTGTTTTACCAACTATGAGTCTTTACAAAAGTCCCTGGGTGTGGGTGAGCCAACAGTGCCTGGCCCTCAGGGTTCCCAACATCCCTCCCACTTGCTCCTTCCCATGTAATCTGCTACCTCTCTCTGTATTACTTACTGATCATAGTCCCAACCCTGAGGGATGCCACACAAAGTCCAGACTGTCTAATCAGGGAGACTGACATATGGGAAGGTAAACTGCTCTGGTTTGCTCCAGTTGTTTGTAAAGGGAGGGGCAGACTTTCTGTGGCATCTAGAGAAGACTTTGTGCAGCGGGTGACTTTGAGTTGGAGCTGGCAGGATGGAAAGGAGTGTGTCAGGCAAAGAGAGTGAGATGGGTAGTCCAAGCCAACTGAGACATATGTGTAATCACAGAGAGTAGAGGACGAAACAGCAGGGTGGCATTCATTTCAATTTATTGTATTTTGATTTCTATTTAGGTATAGTTCACATAAAGTACACAAATATCACAAATATTTCTGCCCACTATTTCTTCAAAATTTTCTGTTCTCCACTGTCCCTCACTTGTTTTTGCCTAGAACTCCAGTTACACATATGTTAGTCCATTGATGTTGTCCCACAAGTCACTGGGACTCGTTTTTTATTATTATTATTTTCCAGCTTGCTGTCTTCAGTTTGAATAGTTCCTGTTGATATATTTTCAAGATCACAGATCTTTTCTTCCTTAGTACTAAATTTGCTGCTAAACCCAGCCAGTGAATTTTTCATTTCAGATGTTAAGTTTTTCATCTCTAGAAGTTTGATTTTTCTCACATTACAGTAAACTTTTTATTATTTAAGCATATTTTAAGTAGCTGTTTTAAAGTCCTTGTCTGCAAATTCCTTAATCTCTATTATGTCTGAGCCTGTTTCTATTGCTTAATTTTTCTTCTGGTCATGGGTCACATTTTCCTAGTCCTAGAATGTCTAGCAATTTTTGATTGGATGCTGGACATCATGACATTACAATTTTGTTGTCTTCCTTTACAGTGTTTGAAATTTGTTTTAACAGGCAATAAGTTACTTACAGATCTGCTTGAGCTTGTCAAGGCATGTTTTAAAGCTTTGTTAGGGTAGGTCTAGCGCAGCTTTAATTCAAAGTTAGTTTAGCCCTAATGCCAAGAGGTGATACTTCTGGGTCTCTACTGAATGCTCCAGGTCTCTCCACTTTGGGTGGTCACAACCTTAATATATCCTCATGCTTTGTGAACTCTGAAAATTATTTTGTTTATACCTTCACAGTAGGTTTATTTTTTCTTCTGTATGTGTGCGTGTGTTTGCTTGTGTGTGTGTGTGTGTGTTGACCAGCCATGTGGAATTTCACTTTATGTATGCAGAGCTTAGTACTTAGCTTTGGACTTAAAGAGACCCCTGTGCATGTTTCTAAAGCTCTCCTCTAGTCCTTCACTGCACAAATTGTAGTTTCCTCAGTTTTCTCAAATTCTAATGTCTGTCTCCTAAGCTCAGCAAGCTTCCCATGCCCTCCTTGGGTTTTCTTCCACATGTCCAGAAAGTGTCCTTAGGCAGAAAATTGGGACAATTGTAGAACTTATCTCATTTTTTACCTTCCCTGCCTATTCTCCAATGTCTGAATTGTTTTATATATTTTTTGAGTACCTCAATAGTGTCATAAATTTCGTCCAGTTTTCTATCTGTTTACAACTGTTTGCAACCAATATCAGTTACTTTGTTTTGGCCAAAAGTGTAAGTCAACTCAAACTTTATATATATACCTGTGTAACTTTACCTTAAGTAGCTACAGGACTTTTCATCACCCTGAGTTCCCCTGTCTTCAGTTTGCTGTCTAATCCAGTCAGGATTACTCTTGCTTATTACCTTGCTTATTACCCTTGCTTATTACCAGTCAAGATTATTCTTGCTTATTACCTTGCTTGTTACCCTTGCTTATTACCAGCCAGGATTACTCTTCAGAGGTAAACAGATTATTTCATTTTATTTCAATTCATTTATTCTTTTAGCAACCACTTACTGGACCATGAGTATTGGCCAAAGAGTAGGTGTACAAGTAGACAAAATCAAGGTAGACAAGATCCCTGATTCATGAATTGTTCAGTCATACAAATAAATATGAAACTATGACAGTGATAAGTGTTTCACTGAGAAGTTAATGGTACTATAAAAATAGTTGCTAGGAGAAATTTTTCTTATTTGAGTGATCAAAGAGAGTTTTCTTGAGGAAATGATATGAACTAGGGCCTAAATAATGAATAAAAGTTAATTAGGGGAAAAATCAGATGAAGAGAGTTGGAAGGATATTCCAGAAGTAGGAAACAACAAATATTACATGTAAGCATAAAAATTAATGGGGAGAATGGGCTGACGTGGATGTCAAGGGCAAGGGGCTTCATGATCTGTGATGAAGTTAGAGGGGCCAGCAGAGCCCAGGCTATGCAAGTTAAGACTTCAGTGTTCACTTTGGGAAACGGGAAGCTATTGAGACATTTCAAATAGTAAGTGACACAGTCAGGTTTGAGTTTTAAAAGATTATTCTGCCTGTCACATGCAGAGTGAATTGGAGGAGCAGGACAGGGTATGCAGAGAGAGCTGTTTGGAAGCTTTGTGGTAGCCCGGGCGAGACACAATGGCAGCACAAATAGCCTGCTAGAGTGAAGGCAGAGAAAAGTGGATGGAGTTGCACAACATTTAGGAGGTAAAGTTGACAAAACTGGGGATAAATTGACATGAAGAAGAAGGAAGTGCAAGGATGCCTTCTAGGCTCAACTAACTAGGTGAATGGTGGACCCAGTGACAGAAATGTTGAAAAGGGGTTTCGGTTGTGGCTGTTGCTGGGAGATGGTTCTTGGGGAGGAGTCTGAGTTCACTGTAGTTCATATTGCATGGAAGGTTTATTTGCAACATCAGGAGGAGATATCAAGTAGGCAGTTAGACATATAGAGATCAAAGGAAAGGATTGAGCTGGAGAATAAAAATAATATATCATTTGCATGTCTAGCTGGAGAATAAAAATAATATATCATTTGCATGTCTTAGTAATGAAGTCGTGGGTGTCGTGGCATGAGATCAGCTGGAGGGAGAGGAGAGATTAAAGTGAGGAGAGAGCTACAATCAAGTGAGTGCCAGGGCTTGCCAACCGTGCAAGGACAGGGCAGGAGAAGAGGAACCCACAAAGGTGGGTAAGGAGGAGGTGCAGAGAGATCGGGAATGTGTTGTCACTGAGCCAGAGGGAAGGACTGGATCAGAGCAAGGTCTTCAGTGTCAAATGCAGCTGGGAAGTCAAGGAAGATGAGAACCTAGACATACTAGTTGGCTTTTAGTAGCATCTGGGTCGCACTTTTGTGAATACAGAAGCCAGGCTGGAATGGACCAGTGAGTGAGTAGGAGGTAAGGCCACAGAGGCCATGAATACACAGCTCTTGAAAATTTGGGCCACAAGGGGAGGAGTATGGAAATAGGGCAGCAGTTAGAAGCAAATGAGAGGGTGAAAGGAGTGTTTTTGTTGTTGTGTTGTTGTTGCTTTCTTTGTCTTAACGAGCAAGACTTGAACAGTTTCCAAGCTAACAGCAAGGATCAGGTTGACAGGGAGATTTTAAGTACAGAAAAGAGAAGTGGAAGGGTCCTGAGATGGAGAGAAGAGATACTTTCCAAGGCCCAGGAAGGGAGACTGGACATCAAAGGAGGGCAGATCCTGTGCTTTGTTGGTAGAGTGCAGGTGTAGGGGAGAGAGAGGGGTGACTGGGAAAGTAGGGATAGGCAGAGAGGATGCCCTTTGAGGGAAGCTGAGACCATTCCTTTTCATAGGATCTCTCTTTTATGTGAGATAGGAGGCAAGGCTGTCTGCTGAATGTGTGTGTGTGTGTGTGTGCGCACGCACACATGTGGGCACACATGCATATGTAGCAGGTTGGGCATCCACTCCACCCTGGAATAAAAAGGTTAAGGACATGGAAAAGGTGAAGGTTTCCCCTGAAAATGGGAGAGTGAGCTGATGAGTTACCTGTTGCCAGGTGGATAAAGGCTGGTGGTTGGGAACCCGCAGTGGACAAGGCTGCCTTGCAGAACCTCTCTTTCAGCAGCATTTGGCAGGGAAGGAGCAGACAGGTAGGTTCTACTACACATGGAGCCTTGCCGCTGGGCTGGGACATGAAGACAAAGGCCTGGGGGTGAAGCACATTAGATTAAAATGAAGCCCTTGACAACCAAGCTGGATAAAGAGGCAAATGAAGATAGGGGATGGGGTGAAATTTAGGAATGCAAACAGCTGGGTCCTCAAAGGTGAAGCTGGGGTGGTAAGTCAGGGCCCAATAAATAAGGCTCTTGAATGCCAGGGCCTTGAGCATTTTTCCTGAGCGCAATGGGGAGCCACTGAGGAATTTCAGGTGAGGTGAATGATACACCAGATCAGCATCTGGAAAGGTCACCCTGTCTGCAGGATGGAGTGCTTGGAGATGGGAGTGGGTGAGAGACAATGGAAGGTGGAATGCAGGCTGTGGTAGCTGGCAGGTAGAGGCCCAGAAGAGGCAAGCCCTGGGGACAGCAGAGTGTCCCTGTCACCCCAAAGAGCAGAGTCCACTGGTCAAATGCTCACATAAACCCAGGCCACAGCCAAAAGAGGGGCAAGGGCCTTGGCAGGGCTGGGAGAGAGCAGGGATGGCCACAGGAGGATAGGAGTTCAGGGTGGGGAGAAGCAAAGTGGGGAGTGTGGTGGATTTTAAGAGCTGACTGAATGAGCTTTGGCCACGGTTTTCCCCCAAGAGAGCAATGACCTGGGGGCCCTCAGACATAGATCCCAGACTCAGAAGAGAGGGAGGGGCCTTTTGAGATCAGCTCTTCCTGAAGTCTTGTGAAAAGCAGAGATTTACCTGAAGTCACATGGAGGCCAGTACCATTGATGAATCAGGACACTTACTAGCCAACTCGCTGACTTCGGGTGGGTCTCCCCTACTCAACCCAAGCCCAAAAGAAACAAGACTTGAGGCATGGAGGTCATGTCTAATAGGCCATCTCTGCTGATGGGGATGGGGAATTCTTTGGGGGGCACAACCCAGTGCCAGTGGGGGCCCCCTGAGAGCCACCTGCCCCACCCCCAGCCTCCACAGAAAGGGGCACAGACCCCTGGTGCTTGTGGCATCCTGGCGCCTGGCAGCACCCGCTTCCCCTCCATGTGGCAGATGTCCTCTTCCTTCAACCTGGTCCTCTTTCCCATGGTCATGAATAGCCAGGGACACTCCTGGTTCCAAGGGAGGAACACAAAATCATAAGAGCCACAAAAGAGATGCAGCTTTGGTCTCCTGCCCACCATAGGCTGAATGCCGTGCTGGGCATTCTGCAGACATTATCTCGCCCTTCCTCAGAGCTGCCCTCCTTACAGATTGGGGTCGACACAATTCAGAAGGTGAAGCAATGCAGTGACAATGCTGTTCTCTAAACAGAAAGTACTGCTCTGAGGTTAGGAGGGGAACCATGATCTTGCTTAGGCTCTGACTTCTGAGTGGCCATCAAGATCGAGTGCTGCCACTTCATCATTGAGGCTAGAGGGCCTGCAGACCCCAGGTTAACACAGTAGACCCCAGCTTATCACAGGGAAGCCTGCAGATGCCACACTCTTACACGGCTTCCTGAAGAGCCCCAGTCTGTCACAGAGCTCGTCAAATACGAGAAACTCGGGGTTTCAGTCCCATATTCCAGGAGGCCTCCTTCGTTTCACCACTCTGGTTTTTTTTTTTTTTTTTTTTTTTTTTCTGGAGTGCAGTGGCCTGATCTCGACTCACTGCAACCTCCGCCTCCCGAGTTCAGGTGATTCTCCTGCCTCAGCCTCCTGAGTAGCTGAGACTATAGGTGCCCACCACTATGCCTGGCTAACTTTTGCATTTTTAGTAGAGATGGGGTTTTGCCATGTTGGCCAGGCTGGTCTTGAACTCCTGACCTCAGGTGATCTGCCCACCTCGAAAGTGCTGGGATTACAGGCGTGAGCCACCGCACCTGGCCACCACCCCAGTTCTGAGGCTGGTGTAAATGCTTCTCCACCTCAGGGCAGTGCACCAAGTGTCTACTGAGCCCCAACATTGGGCACTTTTCCGTGCTGGCAGGGGAAGCTGGAAGGAGGACAGGAAGCAGGTGTGTAGAGCAATGAGGAACACAGACAGGTGCCAGGATAGTCTTGAGAATTCTCTGCTGCTGAGGTTCTCTGCAGTCATCCCCCAGTGGGTTCCAGGGCCCAGAACCAAGTCTGCACATCCCTGCATGCGGCCCCCTCTCTCTGCAGCCCGTCTTTCCCACTCCCCAGCCCTTCCTGCCAGCTTCTCTGGTGCTGAGATCTGTGTCACAGAACCTTTTCTGTTTCTCAAAGCTGCCTGGCTCTGGGTTCCCTCTGGGCCCTTGCACAGGTGGTCCTCCTAGCCTGAATCTCTCTCTTCTCTGCTTTTCCCCTTTACCTTGCTAACATTTTTTAAGTCTCGATCAGCTGCCACTTCCTCTGGAAGCCTTTCTCATTATGGAATAGGTGCGCGCAATGCCTGTACTTACTCATCCCACACATACTTCTTGTGCCTAGTGGTGTTTGCTAATTGCCCGTCTTCCCAGTGGGCTCCTTAAGGACCAGGGCCTGTGTCTCTGTCCCTCACTGTAGCCCCAACACCTGGTACAGCACCTGCATAATAAGTGTACATGTTCAACCCAGTGGACCAAATGCATGAATTACACATTCAAAGAACCTAGAGATTATCTTAAAGGCATGAGTGTGGTCAGTGGTAATCCATTTGGTAATAGAAGTCGAGTAAATTTCAGAAGTGGCAGAAGAGAGAAGGGAGAGAGTGATGAAGTCACAACAGGAAAGGGGGGCCAGAGAGGGCCTCTCAAGCCAGAAATAGCTAAGCAGAGTCTTCCAGAGTGAGAAACAAGGGCTTTTCCATGAGCAAAGGAAGGTGGCGAGCAGGAGGGGCATTTGTAGGAGAGTATGCTGTGCCTGAGCAAGGGGTGGGTGAGTGAGAGGAGGAGGGAGGGAGGTGGACCCTGGGCTGTTTGCTATTGGTGTTGACTACAGAAACTGCAGATAAATACACTGGCTAGCAGTGGGGCTGAAGAGAGGGGAAGCAGTCAACTCTTAATGCCATGTGTCACAGGGTTCCCAGCGAGCTCTTTAAGAGCCAGGACCCTGGCTATCTGTCCCCCATTGTAGCCCCAACACTTCCATCTCCCAGCAGATTGTCTCTGTGTAAAGTCAGATTGGTGAAGTTTCTCAAGAAAAACGTTTTGAGGAAACATGACCAGAGGAGGGAGATGAGTCCAGAAGCCTTCAGGATTGTACAGCAGGAGGAGATAAGGCGGGTTAGGACCAAGGGAAGAGCAAAGAGATGGAGAGAAGCTGGGGCTTGCGATGTCTTGGGGAGGAAGAACAGTGTGGGGAGGAAGGGTGGCCGAAGAGTGCAGAGTGACCGTCAGTCTCCTGACTTGGAAGACGAGAGCATGAGTAAAATGGCCTTCTTAGAGAAAGGGAGAGATGGGGCACTCAGGGTGGGGGCAGCTCCGGAGGTCAGTTCAGAACATGTTGGCAAAGAGTCCAGTAGGTGGATGGATGGATGTGAGCATAACTTAGAAAGACAACTCCACTTTAGTCAAACAGGCAAACACAAAACTACAAAAGAGAAATCGTCCAATCACATCAGTGGAAATGGAGAGAAACGAACAGTTTTGCAAAAGAATTACTCATTCAGTAAAAGGGTTCTTTATAAAGTTCCATCTAAGTTAAATTATATCTGGTATAAGAAAATGTGATTCATTTACATATTTCATTTCCACAGAGAAATTGTTCGGAATGTGGCTGTCACATTATGCTTGGTCTGACATAGACAAGTGACTGTGTGTGGCAGTGTTTTTGTCACTTTCGGCAAAGGTTCTCTTGTCTTTTCCTTCTCCATTTCTGGCAAAAATAATTGTTCACTTGTTGACTGAATTCTTGCTCCAGTGGGTAAAGTCTTTCTTCACAATCGGGAGTAACACTTCATGCTGGTGCTCCTAGGAGAAGAGTGGGTGGCAGCCATTCACACCGTAGTATAAATGACTAAAGAACAAAGCTTGATGAAGGGCAAGAGGGGTTATGAAGGCACTGTGCTTGTGAAAAGGATGGTGGGGGGAAAGACATCCAGGTCATGGGGAAGAAATTGTAAAATTGGTGAGGAGAGAAAAGGCTTCATACAGATGTGACCTATAGGAGCACACACCTGCTTTGCTTTCCCTTAGCTGAGCACAAACCCCACCTAGTGTTGCGTTGGATTCATACACCCTCCTTCTCTAAAATGACCATTTACTGTTGTATCTCAGGGTCAACCCACAGGGTTGGAGCTCCTCTGTAAAGGTGTGTTAAAGTGAATGAGATCTTTCTGATGAAACCGAACAGGTGAGGGTGCTGTCGGCAGGGCTGCGGAGACCTGCAAGCATTACTTCATAGATTTGCCCAAATCAAATGCTCTCTGACTTCAACAAAACAACAGTAAAAGTAATGTATTGAGCACTCACCATGTGCCGGGTCCTGTGGCTGCACAATTTATGTGCCTTATCACACTCGGTCCTGTGAACAACTCTGTAAGGTAACTGTCTCTGTTTTACAAAGGCGAAACAGAAGTCCAGAGAGGTTACTTGTCCACCATGAATGTCAGGGTTGGATGCAAGCCCAGCCCTGTTGGGGTTTGAAATTGCTATCAGGTCATTTAGTCTGAAGTCTCCTTGGTGCCAAATTCTTGTCAGCTGAGGCTTGAAGGGGAAGCAGACAGATGTGGCTGGAGTTGCAGCTCATCAGCAACTGACCGCCAGTGCTCAGGGCACCTGGAGGACCACAGCAAAAAGGACAGCCTTTTGCTCCAGGTTTCCACTTTTTGAGAGATATGAACACATTAGTAAATGTCTGTTTCTGGGAACAGGCAGCCAGGGTGAGAAAATAATCAGATGTACACAAAATGGATAAAGAATGTGTGGAGGGACCTTCAAAGGGTGAGAAACCACTTCTGGCTGCTAAGAGAGGGACTTTGCAATCTGGTCTCACACTCTCAATTCTTAAAAAATAAGTCCATGAAGCAGAAAAAAGCATGGGATTTGGAATTTGGGACCTGACTTTGAAGCCCACACAGAACACAGACAAGTCAACCGTGTGGTTGGGGTAAGTTACGCAGACTCTCTGTGGCCTGTTTACTCATTTGCAAGTAAAACAGTAATGATAATACCTACATCATGGGACTATTGCAAGGCTCAAAGGAGATAATGTGAGAGAGCTCTGCTAGCCGGCCTATTTGTCTTCATTCTGCTGCTGATGGCGTGGGGTGTTGAAGTGTCTCTGATTCAGGGCCTGGACCCTCAGTTTACCCCCTCAATGGTTCTTACTTCTCTTGTAGACGTATTTGGTTCCAAAATGGCATCTTCCCTTTATGGAGTACTCTTTGCTGTTGGCCTCTGTGCTCCAATCTACTGTGTGTCCCCGGTCAATGCCCCCAGCAGATACCCCCACCCATCCTCCACAGAGAGCACCCCTGCCTCACTGGTGTATTCCCTCAACACCGACTTTGCCTTCCGCCTGTACCGCAGGCTGGTTCTGGAGACCCCGAGTCAGAACGTCTTCTTCTCCCCCGTGAGTGTCTCCACTTCCCTGGCCATGCTCTCCCTTGGGGCCCACTCAGTCACCAAGACCCAGATTCTCGAGAGCCTGGGCTTCAACCTCACACACACACCAGAGTCTGACGTCTACCGGGGCTTCCAGCACTTGGTTCATTCACTGACTGTTCCAAGCAAAGACCTGGCCTTGAAGATGAGAAGTGCCCTCTTCGTCAAGAAGGAGCTGCAGCTGCAGGCAAATTTCTTGGGCAATGTCAAGAGGCTGTATGAAGCAGAAGTCTTTTCTACAGATTTCTCCAACCCCTCCATTGCCCAGGCGAAGATCAACAGTCACGTGAAAAAGAAGACCCAAGGGAAGGTTGTAGACATAATCCAAGGCCTTGACCTTCTGACAGCCATGGTGCTGGTGAACCACATTTTCTTTAAAGGTAAGGATTTGAGAAGTTGATTTTTATTTATTTATTTTATGATGATGCTGATGATTTTTGCTTAGTGAAATACACAAGGCAGACAAAGCCTAGGCTGCAGGGTGGAGAAATGGGAGGGCCTGAGCTCTAATTAGCTTTGCAATTAGCTGACTGCAGGACCTGGGATAGCTCATGTTTATCAGTTACAGTGGGGGACTCATTTAGTTCTCTTTGGGTAGACAGATAAAGTGTCTCCAGGTGTGTTTGCATTTGACTCAGTGGGAAACCCATAGGAAAAATCTGGAAACTACTTAAGAGAAAGGATCTCTTGCCACCAGCAGCTGTCCCACTGCCCCATGAAAGTTTTAAAGAAGGAACATGGAACTCTGACAACCCAGTTTGAGAAGCAAATCCAAGAATGTGAACACTTTCATAGGTGTAGAAATGTAGACAAGTTGATGTGACTGTCATTCATATCTCATCTATATATGAAGTCTCCTTCATATATAACTGCATATATATATATATATATATGTTAGAGATTTACAGTTTTCACTGTGTTGTAGGGAATGCACATCAGCTTTGAAATCAAACAACTTGGATTTGAATTTCACTTCTGCACCATACTTGCTCTATGATCCTCAGCATGTGTCTCTAAAAGATTTACCATGTGTTGAGTGCCTGACCTGTGCCAGTCTCTGTGCTGACTGGATAGTTTGATGATAAAGCCAACTTTATAGGGTTGTGCTTGAGATAGAAGTGCCTGGCGTCTCCAGGCAGAGTTTTCATGGATGTCACCGTATCATCCCTTCCTTCCTCTGTCCCTCTCCTCCCCTTCCTTCCTCCCTCCCTTCATCCACCTGTTCCCTGTTCACTCATTTATCCATGCACTAGTTTATCTGTCCATCCATCCAGGCATGCACCTAGTCAACCAGCCAGACATCTATCCATTGACGTACTCATCTATCCATCTACCCATTCACAAAGCTATCCATCCACTTGTCCATCCATCAGTTCATCCATCCATCCACCTAGCTAGCCAACCACCTGTCCATTAATCTATCCATCTATCTACCCACCCTATATCCACCCATTCACCAAACTATCCACCCATTTATCCATATGTCATTCATCCATGAATCCATGCATGCATCCATCTATCCACCCAGACAGCCAAATATGTATCCATTAACCTATTCTTCCCTCTACCCTCCATCTACCCATCCAGCAAACTATCCACCCATTTATCCATCCATCAGTTCATCCATCCATCCATCCCTCTATCCATCCATGCATCCATTCATCCACCTAGCTAGCCATCTAGCTAGCCAACTACCTATCCATTAATCTGTTCATCTATCTATCCATCCATCAGTTCATCCATCCATCCATTCATCCACTCATCCATCTATCCATCCAGCCATCCAACCATCTATCCATTAGCTTTTCATCTATCCATCCACCCTCCACCTGCCAAGCTATCCACCCATTTATCCATCCATCCTGCAAAGAGGAAAGAGAAAGAAAGAAAACTGGTATGCTTTGAGCCCTTACTAAGTTACCTTCACTCTATGTTGTTCTATTTAACTTAACTCTATTTTTAATTGAAATACAATTCACATGTCATAAAATTCACCATTTTATTGATTTTCAGTATATTCACAAGTTTGGGCAACTACTCCGCTGTGCAATTCCAGAGCATTTTTTTTTTGTTACCTCAAAAAGAAACCTCATACCCATTAGCAGTAATTCCCCATTTCATTTTGCTATCTTTGCCTCACTAATTGCACTTTGACATAAAGACCTCATTTCTCTCTTTGTGCTAGCTAAGTGGGAGAAGCCCTTTTACCCTGCATATACAAGAAAGAACTTCCCATTTCTGGTGGGCAAGCAGGTCACTGTGCATGTCCCCATGATGCACCAGAAGGAGCAGTTTGCTTTTGGGATGGATACAGAGCTGAACTGCTTTGTGCTTCAGATGGACTACAAGGGAGATGCCGCGGCCTTCTTTGTCCTCCCTAGCAAGGGCAAGATGAGGCAACTGGAACAGGCCTTGTCAGCCAGAACACTGAGAAAGTGGAGCCACTCACTCCAGAAAAGGTGGGTATCTGTGTCAGTCACTTGGGCCCTGAGGCAGGGGACGCACACATTCAAAGATGGGGGAGAGATTGTGCTAACCACTGTTGGATAATCACTTCTGAAAAATGAGCACCAACTGTATGCAGGACAGAGAGCCTGGAGCTGTCTATACATGTTCACACTTGAAGTTCACTATCACCTGATGAGGAGTCTTAATACCACTCATTTCACAGATGAGGAAATGGAGGCTCCAAGGTGGTAAGTGAATTGTCCAAGGTCATGTAGCTGTTACATGCTAGCAGAGCTGACTCTAGAAGCCAATCTGATATTGAAATCTTTGGAATGATCCCATAAAAGCAAGCAAACAAAAGCATTGGTGGTCACATATAAGAAAGAGGATAACAATATTACCAAATCCAAAGGTTGGTGAAAAGATAAAGTAACCTATTATTTACAAAGTGCTTAGGAGAATTCCTAGAAGATAGTAAGTGTTCAGTAAATGTTAGCTAATAATGTTATTATTAGTCCTATAATTATTATGGTGAGTATAAAAATATGGAGAATACCAAAAAGATTAATCATGAGATAAAAAAGGAATGTCAAAGTTTTGTGTTCTGTCTCTTAGCAATATGTTGTTGGCATCATAGAATGATTTCAGCAGCATTCCCTGGTGCTCATAGTCTGGGAAGAGAGAAGGAAGGCTGCAGTGTAACTGGAATTCAAGAAAGAGATTGGGCAATGCCCCAGGGGAGGGCAGGAAAGGTGCTGAGGAGCTTCTGAGCAGAGAGAGATCACTTTCAGCTGGGACTGAGGGACAGCTTCAAGGAGGCGGTGGGATTTAGCTGCACATACGGGTAGCATATGAGCACACAGAGGCTTGGGAAGGGCAGCTTTGGGAGACAATGCACTGGCAAGAACTCAAAGTCAAGGATGAAGAGATGCTGCAGGGTGTGTCAGCGACTTCTCTTCTCAGGCTGCATCTGGGGCTGGGGATAAGAAGAGGAGGTGGCACAGAAGCTCAGGGAGGAAGGCATGGAGCACAGAGCAGCAGATGGAGCACAGAGAAAACAGGGAAAGGGGACAGTGGCAGGGAAGAGAGAACTGTCCCTGGCATGAGGGGTCACAAGACACCTGTCAGATGAGGACTGAAATGTGTCCACCCAATATTTTTGTGCTTTCATTGCTGTGAGTCACTAAGTGCATAACCTTGGGCAAAGCACTAAAACTAAGCTTTACCATCTTTAAAATGGGGACAGTGTTATTGAATGTGCCTGGGACAATGTCTGGCATACAATATATGTTCAGGCCAGACTCACGCCGTAATCCTAGCACTTTGGGAGGCTGAGGCAGGTGAATTGCTTGAGCTCAGAAGTTCAAGACCAGCCTGGGCAACACGATGAAACCCTGTCTCTACTAAAATACAAAAAAAATTAGCCAGACGTGGCCACGTGTAACTGTAATCCCAGCTACTTGGGAGGCTGAGGCAGGAGAAAAGCTTGAACCCGGGAGGCGGAGGTTGTAGTGAACCAAGACCATGCTGTTGCACTCCAGCCTGAGCAACAGAGCGAGACTCCATCTAAAAAAAAAAATGTTCAATACATGTGGGCTGTTTTCTCTTGGTTCAGAGGGAAAAAAATATTGTGCTAAATTATCAGGTGGTGCTGTTCAATATAGTAGCCACTAAGCCACCTGCAGTTTTTTACACTTAAATTATCTGAAATTCAGTAAAATTAAAATTTTAGTTTCTCATTTGCACAAGCCACTGTTCAAGTTGCTCAATAGCCACACATGGCTAGTGGCTACCATACTGGAGAGCGCAGGTCGAGGATCTTCCCAGCATCACAGGCAGTTCTGCTGGACTTTGCTGCTCTAGGGCATTAGCAGGGCCTGCATCAGGAAGTGCTGGTGAGGAGGTACTCTGGACAGTGAGTGGGTGGTTGATGAGCTTCCATTGCTACTTGACGTCTCCTGTTGGTTTCTGCCATAGACTCCCTTGCCGACCACCTTCTCACCTCTGCACCCACTTCACTGGGGGCCCGTCTGTCTCCTTGCATGTTTTTAGTGCTGGACCTGCTCAGCTGGGAGACTTACTTCAAGAGCAACCTGGGGTTCTTGGCTAGGATGTGTTGACCTTTTTAGCAGCAATTAGCAATGGCTGGAGGAAGAACAGAGTCTCCCAAAATGGCATCTAGGAGCAGAGATGCAGACACCATGGGCTTGTGACCTCATTGTTTCCTTTTCCCTACTGCACAGGTGGATAGAGGTGTTCATCCCCAAATTTTCCATTTCTGCTTCCTACAATCTGGAAACCATCCTCCCAAAGATGGGCATCCAAAATGCCTTTGACAAAAACGCTGATTTTTCTGGAATTACAAAGAGAGACTCCCTGCAGCTTTCTAAAGTGAGTTGGATGAGAATATTTGCAAAAAAGTCCAAGCAGGAAGCACCTGCAGAATTAATCATTAATCAAGTGCTCTTATGTCATTGATAAGGAAACAGAGGCCTGAAAAGTGAAATGAGGTTCTTCTGCAGCCAGAAGAACCGAATCTTGCGACCTATGGCCACCATCCCTCCGGCACACAGCATGTGTTATCCCTCTTCACACAAATGTTCTGAAGGCGTCCTCAGCAGGCAGCCGCTCCCCTATGCCTGCTGCAGGCGAGCAGGTGCTCCCCTGGGATCTGACCTCACCTTTTTCCTCCCTGGAGTTTAGGCCCTCACACAGGCATCATAATATGGCTGCCCATAGGCCATTTACACCCTGCAGATGTGTTGTCTGGCCTTCAGTGTGTAAGGAAAGAGAGAGACAGAGAAAGAGAGAGAGAAAGACAGAGACAGAGGGGAGAGAGAGGAGACAGAGAGAGAGAGACGGAGAGAGGGGGGATAGAGAGAGAGACAGAGAGAGAGACAGACAGAAGAGAGAGAGAGATAGAAAAGAGAGAGACAGAGAGAGAGTGGAGAGAAAGAGACAGAGAGAGAGAGAGAGGAGAGACAGAGAGGAGTTTTAAAATGTAGTATATTGGGTCTAAAAGTCTAGATTTCTGATCCTCTTGAAACAAATCACTGACCCTAATTCCCACATGGCAACAGTGAGTCTATGTGTCCACATGGCAGCCATCACCGGAGTTGAGTTGTGAGTGACCCTTTTAGTCAGACAGGACCCGCCAGGTATTGTGGGCACCCCATGCTCTTACAAGAAGTCTCCCTCAGTTAATTGGGGTTACCTGCCTAACGCCTGCACACATATGGGTTACTGATCCCTGACCTAAACTTTTATTTTGATAATGGATTATAATAGTCAGAAGTGATCCTGGGGCTACTGAAGGGGACCTTTGTCACTGGTCTACAGAAAATGCTGAGAGGCCCCACTGGAATATGATGAGCATAATGGACCTTTTCTCGAGGAAAATGCATCTGAGCCTATGAAAAACAATGCCTGTAGTCACAGGAGCTCAAGTCTCGCTGAAGCTTAGAAATCCAGGAACTCCAGGTTAAGACTCTCTTCCCTAGCAGACAAAGAAGGGATCTAACCTTAGTCATATCAAACCCATGTCTGCCATGCGAGAATTGCAGCAGTTACTACTGCTGGCAAGTCCACAAGCATTTGCCTTGTATGATCTCCCTTAATTTACACAATAACCTTACGGGACACATGCAATTATTATTACCTTTTATAGATCAGGAAACTGAAGCACGCGGCATCTAAATAATTTTGCAACCATAAGTGGCAGAACCGAGACTCACTCCTATCTTCCTGCTCTGTGTTTGTCACCATCTCACTCCCAGTGTAAGGACCAATGGGCCATAGTCAACACCCACTGCAATGTACTGAGCAAACCCAATGCCAGGCATTTGAACCTTGAATCCTTTCAAGGTAGATATCACCATTCCAGGGCAAAACACTCAGTTTAGTTTACTCAGTTAAGTAAAAGTGTCTCTATTGGGGCCACTGATGTTTGTTTTCCCCTTGGCAGGCAACCCACAAGGCTGTGCTGGATGTCAGTGAAGAGGGCACTGAGGCCGCAGCAGCTACCGCCACCAAGTTCATAGTCCGATCAAAGGATGGTCCCTCTTACTTCACTGTCTCCTTCAATAGGACCTTCTTGATAATGATTACAAATAAAGCCACAGACAGTATTCTCTTTCTAGGGAAAGTGGAAAATCCCACTAAATCCTAGGTGAGAAATGGCCTGTTGACTGATGGCACTTTGCTAATGCACAAGAAATAACAAACCACATCCCTCTTTCTGTTCTGAGGGTGCACTTGACCCCAGTGGAACTGCATTCACTGGCAGGGACGCCACTTCCAAGACTTAATCACCAAACCATCAACAGGGACCCCAGTCACAAGCCAACGCCCATTAACCCCAGTCAGTGCCCTTTTCCACAAAGTCTCCCAGGTAACTAGCTTCATGGGATATTGTTGGGTTACCATATTTCCATTCCTTGGGGCTCCTGGGAATGGAAATATGCCAATGCAGGTCAGACACTTCTGTTGCAGAATTACAATAACACATTCAATAAAACTAAAATATGAATTCAGCTGTCAACAGGGTCCTAATCTGAAAATGATTTACCGGCGAACTCGCAGTGGCTGGGCTGCCGTCCCACGACCTCTCAGAGGCTGCATGATTTTTTTCCTTCATTTATTCAGCAAAAACTTACTGCGCACTTAATATACGCTAGGAGTAAATCAGACAATATTCCTGGCATGTTAGGCCTAAATGGGGGAGACAGACCCCCTACAGCAACAACGAAACCAAGCCTATAAACATGGTCATAACAGCTTATAAGTGCCATGAAGGCATCGAATAGGATGACTGAGAGTGAGGGGAGGACAAGAGAGGGGTGTGAGCATAAAGACTGTGAGTCAGGAATGAGCGGCATGTTGGAGGGACAGAGCAAGGACCTTGTAGCGTCATGTGGGGCAGATGGAAGAAATGAAGATACAGAGGCTCAAGGAGGTCAGCTGGTGGAGGCCGTTGTTGGCCAAGGAGAGAGCCTGCGTTTGTGGGGAGCACCAGGACATGGGGTGATGAGGGCTAATGCATGGGCTGTGAAGGTCTCCCTGGGTGCCGTGGAACAGTTTTCCATCTCCTCGAGGCTGGCTGTCTCCCTGACTCTGATGATGTCATGTATGCACATGCAGCCTTCTGGGTGCTCAGCCCCTTCCCTGCGGGTCTGTAACAGCAATGGTCCTGCTCCCATACTCTGAGTCCTGAGAGCAGCACGATGAGCAATGGGCCACGGTGGCACCACAGCAAAGGCAGCTCATGTCCTTTGAGTCAGGCTCACCATCCCTCCCTCCCTCATTGCCTGACAGGCTGTGCTGGCACCTCTGCATCACCCTCATTACCAAGGGTACCTCTGGTGGCCTCCATGGAGCCCTTGCTCCAGTCAAATCCAAAGGCTCCTCTTCTGGGGACCCCAGTGCCCCACCCAACTTGGATGTGCCAGGGGCCTCATGTTGGCTTTCTCATGCTGTTTTATAAGGAAATAAATAAAACAGAAAGGAGTTATGCTGGAAAGCTGGCAGAAGTCCCAGGGGAACCTAACCCCCATTCCTCACACTCCCACTTTATTTCACAAACAGAACAAGCTGCCACTGCACTCCAGCCTGGGCAACACAGCAAGACCCTGTCTCAAAACAACAAAAACAAACAAACAAACAAAAAACAAAAACAGAATAGCTGAGACTCAAAGAGTAAAAACAGCTAACCTAGGCCATAGGGCCCTCCTGTGTTGACTTAGAACAAGGACAAATGGCCAGTTATGAAGAGCTCCCGCATCACCCCCTGGAGCAAACTTTGTTTTATACACAGTGCTCTTCCCTCAGGCTCTCCATTGTAAAGGTCATAGTGGAGAAGCCAGGCATCCTTCCCAGGAAGGAGCATACCTGCTCAGACATGGCTCTAGCCTCCTGCAGAGTAGGCAAGAAGATGTCCCACAGTAGCACAAAGGAGATAGTAGGTGTGAAGAAGTGACTAACAACACCTGTTGTTCACAACTAGTTCTTTCTAGAAACTATAGGGAACCCCAAGTAGTCAGCAGTGGGTGACAGCTGTAAGTATCCTTCCGACAGCCTTGCTTCCGGTGGCACTTTACAGTGAAAGCAAACTTAGGTGGCATCCTGGTGCCCACTCAGACTTGCATTTGCAAGCAGATACAAGAACAGCCATGGGGCATTTTCTGTCAACTTGTTGAGGCCCCAGCTCTGTTTTTTGAAATGCCAATCTTTGCATTTCTTTTTAAATGTACCTCACATTTTGTTTTGAAATCATTTCCATTGTGTATGGTAAGGTGACAGACAGAGACACCTGCCTTTGAAATAAGAGTTTATTACTTGAGCACCCAAGAGGAGGGGTCCTGCCCCACCACACAGGGCCACACGGGGAAGCACTAGGGCTGGTCCGGAGGCACAGGAGCGAGAGGAACACTTGGCCAGAGACTTTAGTACTGCAGTGTGGGGAGTGGTTAGGTGGGACGTCCCTATTGGGCAGGAAGTGAAGTATAGAGGTTGGGGCTTGTGGTTGGAGGATTTGTAAAATGATTCTTACATGCCCATGAAAACACAGAGAGGGCATGAACATAATCAACTGTGGCCATTAGTTTGGGCCATCATTTCAAGATGCAAAATCATCAGTCACAGAATATCAAGCATGAGTATTACAGCATCTTAGGAAAGTTTCACTCAAGGTAGGACTGGCAAATGCAGACCCATGGGCACCTGCACCTCCACCCCATTTAGAGAATCAGGTTCAACCTCCTGGGAGACTTTATGTATTACAAGTGCCTTGATTGGAACCACTGTGCCAACCTCAATGACTTATTTTAGGATGAGCTTTACTTGTACTATTAAATAATGCTATTTTTCAACAATAATGTTTTATTGTTTTTATTTATGAATAAGATGCATGCTCTTTGTAGGAAATTTGGAGAATATGAAAATCTACAAAGAAGAACTTAAAAGTCACCTTGATTTTATCATAAAGAGACTCTCTCATAAATAAATACTCATTTAATTCTAAGCTTGTTCTTCTTACTTGGGAGTCATGGGTGATCATGAGCCAATGATTCTGCTTCACAGGTTTCTTCAAGTAACAAGAAGAAAGATTTTTCTCTGTTTGTGAAATTTCCTTCCAATTTTTTTTCCCCATCACCCAAGCTGGAGTGCAGTGGCATAATCTCGGCTCACTGCAACCTCTTCTGCTTCCCAGGTTCAAGGGATTATCCAGCCTCAGCATCCCAAGTAGCTGAAATTACAGGCACCTGCCACCCTGTCCGGCTAATTTTTGTATTTTTAGTAGAGACAGGGTTTCAACATGTTGTCCAGGCTGGTCTCGAACTCCTGGCCTCAAGTGATCCACCTGCCTTGGCCTCCCAAAGTGCTGGGATTACAGGCATGAGCCACCCACCCAGCCCCTTCCAATCTTTTCATTCATATACACATTGTATTTTATTTGCAGTATCAACAAAATACTGGAATGATTTGGTGTGGTGGTAAAAGCTTGGACTGGGGGATGGGATCCAAGTTCTGAGTGTGGCCCCATCCGTCCACTTAGTAAGCAAGTGACTTAACCTCACAGAGCCTCAGTTTCCCATCTACAAAGTAGGGATGACTGTGCCTCTCTCACATTCTTGCAGTGAGGGTGACCAAAAAAGAACATAGCCTAAAAGAAAAAAAAAAAGAGGGGGAAAAACGGTAGAGAGAAGGCAAGACTAGGTTGCAGCTCCCACTTGGACAGAGCACTGTGTGGACCTTTGAAAAAAATTTCAAAGGTTCAAGACTGGTATCTTGAACCTTTGTTCCAGAACTAATGCAGGAATAAACCAGGAAAGCCAAGAGAACCCACAGACCCTCTGAAGGAAGCAGGTTGCTCCTGCAGGACCCAAGAGACAGTCCAAATATTGTGAGTGTCCAAACTGTGAAAGTGGGAAAGGGGGATTGCCCACCACTGAACACATACCCTCACTGGGGCACCTGAAGGTCTAGATCATGGGAGAAGGATCTGACCTTACCTGGAGCTGAGTCAATTTAGAGAGCCAAGCAAAATATAGGGGTAGAGGAAGCAGCATGTAAAGCCCTGTGGGTTTTCCACCCTTGGAAAACTATTTCAGACTTGCCTCATGGGTGTTCTTGGGGAGGGCTGCCAGAGATACTGGGAAAAGACCACAGGTAGAAGGAAACCCCCAGCTGAACTTTGTAACAATTCCAACTGAACACGAAGTCTCCTGGCCAGAACTCAAGGGAGGGCGTGAATCTGGTGTGCAGACTCCACAGGCCAAGAGGTGTGAAAGCCCTACTTGTTCTCACAGGTGGGAGGCTGGTAGCCCGGGGCAAGTTCTCAGCCCTTCCTGCCCACTGCCTGTACATAAACTTGGTGCTGTTTGGGGGGACATGGTGGGAGTGAGACTGGTCTTTTGGGTTACGTGGGAGCTGGGTGAGGCCTGTAACTGCCAGCTTTCCCCCACTTCCCTGGCAACCTGCATGACACAGCAGAGACAGTCATAATTCTCCTGGGAACAACTCCATTGACCTGGGAACCACACGCCATTCCCCACAGTAGCCACAGCAAGCCCTACCCAAGGAGCATTTGAGCTCAGACACACACAGCTCTGCCCCCCTCCTCTGATGGTCCTTCCCTACCCACTCTGGTAGCTGAAGACAAACAGCATATACTCTTGGGAGTTCTAGGGCCTACCCACAGCCTGGTTCTCCCTATACTACCATAACTGATGCCGTCTCAAAAGTGTCACCTTCTGGCAGGAGGCCAACCAGCACAAAAGTAGTGCATTAAACAACAAAAACTAAGGATCCTCACAGAATCAATTTCACCCCTCTGCCATCTCCACCAGAGGAGGTGCTGGTATCCATGGCTGAGAGACTTGCAGATGGTTCACATCACAGGGATCTATGCAGAAAATCCCCAGTACCAGCCCAGAGCCTGGTAGACCTGCTGGGTGACTAGATCCAGATAACAATCTTCATAGCTTGGCTCTCAGGAAGCCACATCCCTAGGAAAAGGGGGAGAGTACTACGTCAAGGGAGCACCCCATAGGACAAAAGAATCTGAAGAGCAGCCTTGAGCCCTAGATCTTCCCTCTGACATAGACTATCCAAATGAGAAGGAACCAGAAAAACAATGCTGCTAACATGCCAAAAAAGGTTGCTAACACCCTCAAAAAATCACACTAGCTCACCACCAAACAAAAAAATCCCTGATTTACCTGAAAAAAAAAAATCAGAAGGTCGGTTATTAAGCCAATCAAGGAGCCACCAGAGAAAGATGAAGTCCAATTTAAGGAAATGTAAAAAATACATAAGAAATGAAGGGAGAAATCTTCAGTAAAGGAATAGCATAAGTAAAAAACAATCAACCCTTTAGGAAGTAAAGGAGAGCACTGAGAGCAATGCAAAATGTTCTGGAAAGTTTTGGGAATAGAATCAAACAAGCAGAAAAAAGAACTTCAGAGCACAAAGACAGTTTTCAAATGAACCCAATCCAACAAAGACAAAAAAAAAAGAATAAGAAAAAATGAACAAAGCCTCCAAGAAGTTTGAGATTATGTTAAGTGACAAAACCTCAGAATAATTGGCATTCCTGAGGAAGAAGAGAAATCTAAAAGTTTGGAAAACATATTTGGGGGAATAATTGTGGAAAACTTCCCTGGCTTTGCTAGAGACCTAGACATCCAAATACAAGATGCTCAGAGAACACCCAGGAAATTCATCACAAAAAGATCATCATCACCTAGGCACATTGCCATCAGGTTATCTAAAGCCAAGATGAAAGAAAAAATCTTAAGAGCTGTGAAGCAAAAGCACCAGGTAACATATACAGGAAAACCTATCAGATTAACAGCAGATTTCTCAGCACAAACCCTACAGACTAGAAGGGATTGGGGCTCTGTCTTCAACCTCCTTAAACAAAACAATTATCAGCCAAGAATTTTGTATCTAGCAAAACCAAGCTTCATAAATGAAGGAAAGATACAGTCTTTTGCAGACAAACAAATGTTGAGAGAATTCACCACTACCAAGCCAGCACTACATGAACTGCTAAAAGGAGCTCCAAATCTTGAAACAAATCTTGGAAACACATAAAAACAGACACTCTTTAAAGCATAAATCCCACAGGACCCATACAAAAAAAAAAAAAAAAACCAACAAAGTATACAGGCAACAAATAGCACGATGAATGCAATACTATCTCACATGTCAATACTAATGGTGAATGGAAATGGCCTAAATGCTCCACTTAAAAGATATGGAATAGCAAAATGGATAAGAATTCACCAACCAAGTATCTGCTGCCTTCAAGAGACTCACCTAACACACAAGGACTCACATAAATGTAAGGTAAAGGGGTGGAAACAGACATTCTATACAAATAGACACTAAAAGCAAACAGAGGTGGCTATACTTATACTAGACAAAACAAACTTTAAAGGAACAGCAGTTAAAAAAGATAAAGAGGGACATTATATAATGATAAAAGACCTGTCCAACAGGAAAATATTACAGTCCTAAATACATATGCACCCAACACTGGAGCTCCCAAATTTATAAAACCATTACTACTAGATCTCAGAAATGAGGTAGACAGCAACACAATAATAGTGAGGGACTTCAGTATTCCACTGACAGCACTACACAGGTCATCAAGACAGAAAGTCAACCAAGAAACAATGAATTTAAAATATATCCTGGAACAAATGGACTTAACAGATATTTACAGAACATTCTACCCAATAACCACGGAATATACATTCTATTCACCAGCACATGGAATGTTCTCCAAGATAAACCATATGATAGGCCACAAAACAAGTCTCAATACACTTAAGAAAATTGAAATTATATCAAGTACTCTCTCAAACTGCAATAGAGTAAAACTGGAAATCAACTCTAAAAGGAACCTTCAGAATCATGCAAATACATGAAAATGAAATGACCTGCTCCTGAAGGATCACTGGATCAACAATGAAATCAAGATGGAAATTTAAATGTTCTTTGAACTGAACTATAACACTAACACACCCTATCAAAACCTCTGGGATACAGCAAAGGCAGTGCTAAGATAAAAGTTCACAGCCCTAAATGTCTACATCAAAAATCTGAAAGAGCATAAATAATCTAAGATCACACCTCAAGGAACTAGGGAAACAAGAACAAACCAAGCCAAAACCCAGCAGAAAAAAGGAAATAACCAAGATCAGAGCAGAACTGAATGAAATTGAAACAACAACAACAAAATACAAAAGATAAATGAAACAAAAAAGCTGGTTCTTAGAAAAATAAATAAAAATAATAGACCATTAGAAAGATTAACCAAGAAGAGAGAAAATCCAAATAAGCTCAATTAGAAATGAAATGAAAGATATTACAACTGACACCACAGAAATACAAAAGATCATTCAAGGCTACTATTAACACCTTTATGTGCATAAACTAGAAAACCTGGAGAAGATGGATAAATTCCTGGAAAGATCCAATCCTAGCTTAAATCAGGAAGGATTAGATACCCTGAACAGACCAATAACAAGCAGTGGGATTGAAATGGTAACTTTAAAAATTACCAACAAAAAAACGTCCAGAACCAGATGGATTCACCGCTGAATTCTACCAGACATTTAAAGAAGAATTGATAAAAATCCTATTGACACTATTCAGTAAGACAGAGAAAGAGGTAATCCTCACTAAATCATTCTATTAAGCCAGTATCACCCTAATACCAAAACCAGGAAAGGACATAACAACAACAACAACAACAAAACTACAGACCAATATCCCTGGTGAATATAGATGCAAAAATCCTTAACAAAATGCTAGCTGACTGAATCCAACAGCATATTAAAAAGATAATCCACCATGATCAAATGGGTTTCACACCAGGGATGCAGGGATGGTTGTCAATAAATGTAATACACCACATAAACAGAATTCAAAACAAAAATCACATGATCATCTCAATAGATGCAGAAAAAGCATTTGACAAAATCCAGCATCGCTTTATGATTAAAACCCTCAGCAAAATCGCATATAAGGGACACACCTTAATGTAATAAAAACCATCTATGACAAACCCACAGCTAACACAATACTAAATGGGTAAAAGTTGAAAGCATTGCCTCTGAGAACTGGAACAAGACAAGGATGCCCACTCTCACCACTTCTATTCAACATAGTACTGGAAGTCCTCATAGGAGCAATCAGACAAGAGAAAGAAATAAAGGGTATCCAAATCAGTAAAGAGGAAGTCAAACTGTCACTGTTTGTTGATGATATGATCATACACCTAGAAAACCCTAAAGACTCCTCCAAAAATCTCCTAGAACTGATAAATTAATTCAGCAAAGTTTCAGGATACAAAATTAATGTACACAAATCAATTATTCTGCTATACACCAACAGTGACCAAGCTGGGGATCAAATGAAGAACTCAACCTCTTTTACAACAGCTGCAAAAAAATAAAATACTTAGGAATATACCTAACCAAGGAGGTTAAAGATCTCTACAAATAAAATGGCAGAATACTGCTGAAAACTCATAGATGACACAAATAAATAGAAACACATCTCATGCTCATAGATGGGCAGAATCAATATTGTAAAAATGACCATATCACAAAAAGCAATCTACAAATTCAGAACCAATTCCCATCAAAATCCCACCATCATTCTTCACAGAACTGGAAAAATAAATACTAAAATTCATACGGATCCAAAAAAGAACCTGCATAGCCAAAGCCAGACTAAAATGAGGCTTCACATTACCTAACTTCACACTATACTGTAAGGCCATAGTCACCAAAACAGCATGATACTGGTATAAAAATAGACACATAGACCAATGGAACAGAATAGAGAACCCAGAAATAAACCCAAATACTTACAGCCAAGTGATTGTAGACAAAGCAAACAAAAACATAAAGTGAGGAAAAGACACCCCATTCAACAAATGGTCCTGAGATAATTGGCAAGCCACATGTAGGAGAATGAAACTGGATTCTCATCTCTCATCTTATACAAAAACCAACTCAAGATGGATCGAGGGCTTAAATCTAAGACCTGAAACTATAAAAATTCTAGATGATAACATTGGAAAACCTCATCTAGACACTGGCTTAGACAAGGATTTCATGACCAAGAACCCAAAAGCAAATGGAATAAAAACAAAGGTAAACAAGTGGGACTTAATTAAACTAAAGAGCTTTGGCACAGCAAAGGGAACAGTCAGCAGACTAATCAGATAACTCACATAGTGGGAGAAAATCTTCACAATCTATACATCTAATAAAGGACTAATATTCAGAATCTACAAAGAATTCCAACAAATTAGCAAGAAAAAACAAACAATCCCATCAAAAAGTGGGCTAAGGATATGAATAGACAATTCTCAAAAGAAGATACACAAATGGCCAACAAACATATGAAAAAGCGTTCAACATCGCTAATGATCAGGGAAATGCAAATCAAAATCACCATGTGATATCACCTTACTCCTGCAAGAATGGCCATAATCAAAAAATAATAGACGTTGGCGTGGATGTGGTGAAAAGGGAACATTTCTGCACTGCTGGTGGGAATGTAAACTGGAACAACCCCTATGGAAAACAGTGTGGAGATTCCTTAAATAACTAAAAGTAGAACTACCATTTCATCCAGCGATCCCAGTACTGGGTATCTACCCAGAGGAAAAGAAGTCATTTTACGAAAAAGATACTTGCACACATGTTTATAGCAGCACAATTTGCAATTGCAAGATTGTGGAACCAACCCAAATACCCATCAATCAACGAGTGGATAAAAAAAACTGTGATGTATATATATACGATGGAATACTACTCAGCCATAAAAAGGAATGAATTAATTGCATTCACAGCAGCCTGGGTGGAACTTGAGACTATTATTCTAAGTGGAGTAGCTCAGGAACGGAAAACCAAACATCGTATGTTCTCACTCATAAGTGGAGCTAAGCTACAAGGATCAGAAGACATAAGAATGATACAATGGACTTCAGGGCCTCAGGAAAAAGGGTGGGAAGGGGGTAAGGGATAAAAGACTACATATTGGGTTCCGTGTGTATTGCTTGGGTGATGGGTGCGTCAAAATCTCACAAATCACCACTAAAGAACTTACTCATGTAACCAAATACCACCTGTTCCCCCAAAACCTATGGAAATAAAAAAGTTAGGAAAAAAAGAATAGAGCCTGGATCACACAACCACGGACACAGGCACCAGCCGCAACCACACCACCACCTGCTGCCGGCATCAGGATATTCTCAACTTGAGCCTGGGCTTAAGTCACAATCCACCATTTGTTTGTGGGACAGGCAGTCAGGCCAGATACTTTGGAAAAAAAGAGTCCTTCCTGTTTGCTGTGCATTATCTTCATATCACTTCCCAGAACTGACCTGACAAATATTGACCAGGTCGCTGTGATCTTCAAACACCATTTTCCTGTGGGTAGAGGTGATGCAGTGCTGAAGACCCGGGCCCCTACTCAGTGCCTTCGTTCTGTGAGTACTTTGCCTGTGCCCAAAATGAGGGCAGGGGCAGCAACTGCTTCACTCCCTTTCTCTCTCTCTCTTTTCTCTCTCTCTCTTTCTTTCCCTTCCTTCCTCCCTCCCTCCCTCCTTTCTTTCTTGCTTTCTTTCTCTCTCTCTCTGTGTGTGTGTGTGTGTGTGTGTGTGTGTGTGTGTGTGTGTGTGTGTTCCTGGCTTTGGTGGTAAGGATAGGAGAAGTAAGTCCCTGAAGAAGAAATGCAGCCATGTACTCCCTCTGAGTCTTAAAGGAGGGACTTCAGGTTTTCAATTGCCTTTTATGGAAAACTTGGCCCTCAAGAATTTTGAGAGAAGAACCCCAAATATTCCTGGCAGTTAGGCAAGAAAATGAAACAATACAACCCAAAGCACAATGGCAATGATGCTGTAGCAAATTTACTAGAAGCCGTCCTCTGAAAAGGGTGCTTAGGAGCTCTGGTCTGGAATCTGCACTTGCTCCTGCTCTCACCAGGTGGCTTGTCCTAACACTGCATCTGTTGCCCCCTGTGTACAGTAAGGCTGATAATCTCTGTGCTTTGAGGTTCTCATAAGGATTAAATTAAATAAGACAAAGCAAGTGTTTCTCAACAAGGGCACTACCAGTACCTGGGCAGGACCACTCTTCATTGAATGTGACTCTTCTGAGTGTTTCAAGAGCTTTCAGGAGCCCAGCTGTTCCCCAGCTAAACTCCAGCAGCACTCCTCCACCAGGCATTAAGCTGATCCAAAATGTCACCCCTACCTTCTTTACACACACCCCTCCCCATGCCTTTGTCAGGAGCCAGTGTTACAATGCATGTAATATTCTATCACTTCATAAACCCTTAATAAGTGAGAATACTTTTTGAATATGGTTCTTAATTTTCCTCTGGTATCTTTCTGGAAGAGGAATTAAGACATGAACTGGGCCTCATTACCCCCAGGCTTGATAGAAAGGGAAAAAAATTGCTATTGAGTACTTTCACCATGCCTAGAGCTTTGTACATTGACTGTCATAT
The DNA here is from genome assembly GCF_000951035.1 of Colobus angolensis palliatus. Taxonomy (NCBI): domain Eukaryota; kingdom Metazoa; phylum Chordata; class Mammalia; order Primates; family Cercopithecidae; genus Colobus; species Colobus angolensis. The sequence continues at coordinate 11,590,148 of NW_012116488.1, forward strand.
AATCCCGAAATGGCCCCACACCCAGGAGGTGGCAATACCATTTGTATTTTGCAAAGGGAGACACTGAGTTTCAGAGAGCTGCTTTTGCACAATATCAGGCAGTGAGTTACCGCACAGCCTTGATTCCAAGGCCCCTTCATTTACAATTCAATCCCCTTTGGGAAATAGGTCCTTTGCAAGTCAGGGGGTCCTTGGGGTGCAGTGGGGTAGAAAATGGTGCTGAGTTCAATGGGATAAAAAGAATAAACCAGAAATAGTTTCATCACAGTTGCTTTATTTTACCCAGGGGTACAACAATTTTTAAATTGATTTGCATCTTCCAAATTTTCAATCAAAAGAAAATCTGAAGTGTATGGGAGCTGTCATTAAGTGAACACATACTGTGCTGCAGAAAGGGAGGACGTAGCCTTGGGGATGTGCCCACAGGACTTTGACCAGCAAATGCATTTCAACATAGCGGATAATGAGACAACATTTGTCCCTCCTGACAGCTGGCCTTTGTGGTTTGGCAGACTATTCAGGGCACCAGGGGCTACAAACCTTTTGCAAAAATATAACCTCTCTTGCACTGTCACAGCATTTGCAATTGATCCAGAAGTCACTGGTTTGGGAAAAAAAAAATATGAAAGTGCCAGTTAAGACACAAATGTTATCAGGACAAACTAATGAGGAGTGATAGAGGTGGTCAGCAATGCACAGCTGCTGTGCAATGAATGGAGCAGTGGAAGAGTTGGATTTGAAGAGAGAAGAGAAGGCTGCCTTCCTTACTGAGGACATCAAGGTTTGGGAGCGTCCCAGTAGCAATGTGGTCATGAGTCTTCTGCAAGAACCTGAGGATGTGTGTAGGGTGGGTGGGGGGATGGGACTGAAAGGGAAAGGAGAGCATGGAACATTGGGCAGGGGGGGAAGAAACAACACTGTTTGTACTGCAGTTTCCCCTCCATCTCAGGCTGCATTGCTGGCCCTAAAACAAAGAGTCTTCCTGCTCTTGTACCACTTTGATCCCCTGGAATTGGACTAAAGACTCTTCTGGCACATTCTATAACTTAAAGCACAAGAAATATCACATTAGTTTCCAACAGCTATCTTAATAAATACTACATGCCGGGCACCTTAAACAACAGATATTTTTGGCTCACAGTTCTGGAGGTCCAAGATCAAGGGGTTGGCAGGGTTGGTACCTTCTGAGGCTGTGAGGGAGAATCTGCTCCAGGCCCCTTTCCTAGCTTTGCCTCTCTCCTAGTTTGCTGGCCATCTTTCACGTTCCTTGGCTTGTAGAAGCATCACCCTGATCTCTGCCTTCATCTTCACATGGCATTCTCCCTGTGTGCTGTCTGTGTCCAAATTTCTCCTTCATGTAAGGACATGAGTCCTATTGGATTAGGAGCCTGCTCTAATGACCTCATCTTAACCGATTACATCTCCAATGACCCTATTTCCAAACAAGATCATATCTGGAGATACTAGATGTCTAGACTTCAGCATATGAATTTGGGGCAGATACAATTCAGCCCATAACAGATATCATCCCCACAGCCCTGCAGCAATAAAAAAAATAGAGGTTTCAGCCTCTGCATGTGACAAGAGGCATCCCAGATATTAGAGGCTGGACAGAGACATGGAGACAGAGTTCCTGTCTCTCGTCACTCCTCTGGGCTCCATCAATTCTGCTACTTTGCTACCCACTCCTGGGCTGTCCTCATCCACACGTCCAGATGGTCAATCCCCACTCCACCTAATGAACAACTGGAAAGGGGGAGGGCACTCTTCTTTCTCTTGAGGCCTGACTGAAGCTTTGCACATCATCCTTTCCTTTCCAATGGGCAGGATCATAGTCAGTAGCCATGCTGGATGTGAGGGAGGCCTAACATCACTGGCAGCGTGGCCAGGACATTTGTTCCAAGCATGTTCTTCTCAACTTGTCATCACATATATATTTGCTTATTTAGCTATTGAGTGTCACCTAAGCTAGTGTCAATTAAACCCTAAACTCTAGGAAATCTGAAATTTTGTTTACTTCTTTCCCCCACTAAATAATGAGGACCTAGTGCACTTCTCGGACCAGGTAGATGCTTGAAAGTTAATGAATGATTGAAAGAATGACTGGAAAGAAGAAAGAAAAAAGAAGGAAGGAAGGAAGGAAGGAAGGAAGGAAGGAAGGAAGGAAGGACGGACAGAAGGAAGGAAGGAAGGAAGGGAGGGACAGAAGGAAGGAAAGAAGGAAAGAAGGACAGAAGGAAGGAAGGAAGGAAGGAAGGAAGGAAGGAAGGAAGGAAGGAAGGAAGGAAGGAAAGAAGGAAGGAAGGAACGAACGAAAAGAGGGAGGGAGGCTAGACTATGGAAGTTGTTTTGCTGTGGTGGTGGTGGTTGTTTTTAAAACAGATTCTCACTCTGTTATCCAGGCTGGAGTGCAGTGGTGCAATCACAGCTCACTGCAGCCTCCACCCTCTGGGCCCAAGTGATTCTCCCATCTCAGCTTCCAGAGTAACTGGGACTGCAGGCACATTCCACTACACCCAACTAATTTTTAAAAACTTTTTGTAGAGGGGAGTCTCCATATGTTGCCCTGCCTGGTCTCAAACTCCTGGGCTCAAGCGATCCTCCCACCTCAGCCTCCCAAACTGCTGAGATTACAGGTGTGAGCCACCATGCCTGGCCAGGAGTTGCTGTTGTTGTTGTTATTGTTGTTTTATAGCCCAGAGACTTTTACTCAACAAAATCTTAGAAATCTATATGTAAAGCAGATAAAGGGTTGCTACCTTCACTGAAGCCTTAGAAGAAAGTGTCCAGAATCCTAATTGTCCACCGCCTTGTCTTCTTTAGTGCCCCTCATGGCAGCCCTGTGGGCACATTGTGAAGGTGGGATTTGTGAGATGAGCAATAGAGCATTGTGACATTATTTATGGAGAAAAGTGATATGTTCACCCTCTTGTTTTCAGAGAATGGGGCCAGCTTGGCTTTGGCTACTGGGAACAGGGATCCTGGCCTCTGTCCACTGTCAATCCCTTCCTGCCCATGGAGATAAAAGTCTGCAGGGGCCTCAACCCCCTGGGCATCAGCTCTCAGAGCCAGCCCCCGCCTACCGCAGAATCACACCCACCATTACCAAATTTGCTTTGCGTTTGTACAAAGAGCTGGCAGCAGACGCCCCTGGAAACATCTTCTTCTCGCCGGTGAGCATCTCCACCACCCTGGCCCTGCTCTCTCTTGGGGCTCAAGCTGACACCTCAGCTCTGATCCTGGAGGGCCTAGGATTCAACCTCACAGAAACCCCAGAAGCCAACATCCACCAGGGCTTCCGGAGCCTCCTCTACACCCTTGCCCTGCCCAGCCCCAAACTCGAACTAAAAGTAGGAAACTCCCTGTTCCTAGACAAGCGACTAAAGCCTCGGCAGCACTATTTGGACAGCATCAAGGAGCTTTATGGAGCTTTTGCCTTTTCTGCCAACTTCACAGATTCTGTTACAACTGGGAGGCAGATTAATGACTATGTGAGAAGGCAAACATACGGGCAAGTCGTGGACTGCCTCCCAGAGTTCAGCCAGGACACGCTCATGGTTCTTGCCAATTACATCTTCTTCAAAGGTGAGGCTTGCTCAGACAGACTTATTGCCACTGCCTCTGCAGGTAAATGCTCTTACAGCAGAGAGCCAGCTAACAGGTTCTTTGCTAACCACTTGGGGAAATCTATGAATAAGATAGAGCTTTCCCACCCTTGCCTGGCCACAGTCCATGTGGGTTGGAAATAAGTACAGACGCAAAATAACTCAGTGGGATGGTGATGTTCTCCTTGCGTAGGCATTGGGTCCCACAGAGTTCCCAAAAGAGACACCCATCCAGACTTGAGAAGCTTCCTGGAAAAACAGCCACCCAAGCTAAGGCATGACAGTGAGTTTTATCCACTCAGGTGAAAAAGCTTGGGAGAGGTGGGGCAAAGAGGGTTCAGGTTGCAAAAACCCAGCATATCTAAAGGTCCAGGGAAAAGAGATATCATTGCATTTTCAAAGAACTGAAACAAAATTTAATTGGGATAGAACATCAAACACAACAGCAGAATAATAGCAAGAAGCCAAGAGTTGCAATGTAGAGGGAAACAGAGCCACGTTGAGGGTTCCCAACTTTATTCAGGGAACCTTAGAATTGCCAAAGAGTTTTAAGTGTGAAGTGATAGGATTACATATTTTTAGGAAGATCAGACTGGCTACAATTTGGAAGGTGGTTTGGAAGGGAGAAAAGGTGAGAAAGGAGAGACAAGTTGGGAGGTTTTCAAAGTGGTCCAAAGTAAGTAGAATGGTGGGTTTGAATAATGTTGTGGTTTTGGAGGCTGAATCAGCAATACTTGGTCACTGATTTGGTGTGGGTATGTAGGACAGGATGATCCAGTTCTCCTGTTATCAAGACCAGTGCTTGCAAAGGGTGTTTGTGGGGACAGATTTATAAGAAGTAAGAGAGAAGATACTACACATGTGAATGTAACCATGACCCCAAAATTCTGCATTTCTAACTACATCTTAATGGGCTTTTGCCTAATGCAAGACGTTTTATTAATTGAATTCTTTTTCCGTTTTCAGTTTGAAGATTAGGGATTTGGGGTGGGTGGGTGAAGGAAGGAGTTCTTGAGCATCTCTGTAGAAGGTTGTTGTCCAGAGGCAGTTTGGTTGAGAGGGATTAATTCAGTGTGTGCAAAAGCAACCTGAGCTGCACAGTCAGTCCTCCCAGCTCTGCAAATCAGTATGTTTAAATACATTCACAAAGACTCAGTTTGATCATCCCTGATATGGGAATAATAATACTTATTTCTTATTAATTTTTATGATAATTTAAAGAGATAATGTCTAGCACATGGAAGGTGCTTAGTAGATGGAAAAATACCTTTCAGCTTCTTAGAAGCTAAGTTCCTCTGAAATGGAACAAAATCATAGGCTGTTAGGGCTCAAGCACTGGTGACTTGTCCTAGAGGCCTGACTGAGGCCTAAATTCTGGTCTCCTGGCTCTGTATCCATTCCACTTTTTTGCCATATACTTGCATAGCCAAGAGGAAGCGTGGTTTTGTGTGTGTATATACCCAGAGGTGCTCTCCTGAAAAGCGTTCTCATGGCCTTACGGGTTTTGTGTCCTAAGCCAAGTGGAAGCACCCTTTCAGTCGCTACCAGACCCAGAAGCAGGAAAGTTTCTTTGTGGATGACAGGACCTCTCTCCGGGTGTCCATGATGCACCAAAAGGAAATGCACAGATTCCTCTATGACCAGGAGTTGGCTTGCACCGTCCTCCAGATAGAATACAGAGGAAATGCCCTGGCGCTTCTGGTGCTCCCTGACCCTGGAAAAATGAAGCAGGTGGAGGCCGCTCTGCAGCCAGAGACCCTGAGAAAATGGGGCCAATTGCTCCTGCCCAGGTAAGTGTCACAGCAGAAGGATGCTAGCTGACCTTGCTCAAGAACCCCAGTAGGTCTTGATCAACTCCAGCTGCAAAAGCCCAAGGTCTCGATTAGGCTCACCATCTTGTCCTTTACTAACTGTGTGATTTTGACAATTTTCTCACCTTTTTTGGGCCTTTACTGTAAAACTAAGGACATTATACCTGCCTCATTGGGTTGCTCAGTGGATTCATTGAGTTTCTACCCTTAGAGAACATAGAACTCAGATTGGTATGTGGAGCACAAGAAGTGTTTACCAAGAATTGACTGTTGTTATACTTTCCTGGTGTCTATCTGGTCCCCATCTCCTTTCCTCTTGCTTTCCTCTCACCACCGCACCCCCCCTTAACAATTCACTACCAGAAGGTGGTTAAGTGCAGCCAAAAAATCAGATCAAAGACAGTGAAAAATAATCATGGGTGGGTGCAGCAGCTCAGACCTATAATCCCAGTGCTTTGGGAGGCCAAGGTGGGAGGATTACTTGAGGCCAGGAGTTTGAGACTAGCTTGAGCAACATAGCAAGACTCTGCCGTGATACAAAATGAAACATATATATATATATATATATATATACATATATATATATATATTTATGTATAAATGGCATCACTATGCCATTTAACAAACATGAGGAACCTGAAGCGGAGATGAGTGAGAGATGATGGCTGCTTGTATTAGGGAATGCCAGAAGGTGGAGTTAGGACCTAGTTCAGAAGCTTAGCCAACAGAACTTGCTGATGTATCAGATATGGAAGTGGGAAGATGTTGATATATATATATAGTTGAGCATGTTGGTGCATGCCTACAATCCCAGCTACCCGGGAGGTCAAGGAAAAAGGATCACCTGAGCCGAGGAATTCGAGGTTACAGTGAGCTATGCTTGTGCCACTGCACTCCAGTCTGTGCAACAAAGCTACATCCTATCTCTAATAAAAAATTATTATTATCATTAGATTGTTAAAGGGTGCTTCTATTTTAATTAAAACATGTTTAAAAAATTAAATATCAAGAACATTGTCAACATTAAAGTTCCTGTTTTATGTGATCTCTAAACTATTTCCCGTCTCACTCGCTTTTTGGTTTGTAGTTTCATCACAGCTTCAGCTTTTTCTAGTTTCCCTAGATCCCTTTCACCAGCTAGTACTTTCTTGGGGGTGCATCTTCTTTTATGGGGTACTCTGAGATGAAATCTGGTACTGAGTTCTACTCACTGCTTGCTGCATAACAAGCCACCCCAAAACTGAATGACTTAAGACAATCACCTCCTTGGTTCTATGGATTAACTGGACTCAGCTGAGCAGTTTTCATGTGTTGAGGTAGATGGTAGCTGGAGCTGAAGCCACTGAACTCTTCACTTATGTGTCTGGTGCCTGTGCTGGGCTGACTGGAGGAGACTAAGGCTGGGAGGCATCTCTCTCTGCAGGTAGTGTCTCCATGAGGCTAGCTGAGGTTCAGTAACTCAGCATAGCTAATACTGGTATATGGGAGCTAGGGTCTTCAAGACAGAATATTTCAAAGGCAGGAAATGAAAGCTACCACTCTGGTAAGGCCTAGGCCCAAAAATCAGCATAATGGCACTTCTGCCGCATTGTATTGGTAGCAGAGCCAATGGGTGGGTGGTGCAGAGCCCACCCAGATTCAAGGGGAGGGCACATAGATGCCACCTTTTGATGATCTTGAATCCACCACAACCTTGTAGGCACCAGCCAACCCACATATCCAAAGGTGGCTTCTCTCAGCACCCTATTCACACTGAGGTACCAAGGATAGAGAAGGTGTTCTGTGTTTGGGCAGAGATTAAAGCACCAAATAGGAGGCACAGGCCAAGGGGAGAGGCCAGCATTTAAGGGATTATTCCTGTTGTCGATGAAGCTCCACGGCTCTAGTCAGTTGCTAATTTCAGCCCCATAGTCCCTGGCTCCTTTGGGGTGAGACTTCTCCTTGCCCCCATCACAGAAGGGACTACCATAGACTCTTCTAGACCGGTAGATTTTCCCTCAGGGAGGGTTTGGTTTGACTTCTTCCCACTTTGACATTCTAAAAGCAAAACTGACCCAAATTACTCCTCTAAATCTCAGATATTCCTTGTGCCAGAGAGTTACAATATCGTAGTAGCCATTTGTATGGGCTTTTAGATATAAGAATTTTAGACTCTGCCATGTTTCATTCCATTCAGACGTGAGGCAGGTTAGCTTGCCAAGGGGAACTGCACTTCCTGGCACACCATTCGTGTATGTATTCATTTACAGTTGTTGAACACCCACTGTGTTTTGGGCTCTGTGTCAGACCCTTGCCCCACTAGACTCTACTCCACCCCCCAGCCCACTGGCCTGGGGCTTGCTTCCCACTCACGTGCTGCCTATGGGAAACTTGTCAAGTAGCTCTAGATGTCCTCCTACTTCAACTAGGCATCCAGACCCTCATATTGCCCAGGAGTCAAACCAGCCACGATTCTCTAACCTGAATTCAATTTTCTGAGGCAGAAGTATTCAAGTTGATCATGAACTAGTCATGCTTTCAGGTGCCTGGGTAGCTGTCAAATCATAATTAAAAAGAACAATAGCACCAGAGAGAAAGGGCAGATTTGCTGTGGATCCAAAGAAATTTCTGAACTTAACCCCGGGAAATGTCGCAATCAGATGGTAAAGATGCCCCAAACACAGGAGCGAGAGTTCATTTGTGCCGTATGCCCAACACACATGATCTCCCATCAGATCCTCGCAACAGCCCCAAGGAGGGGGCATCACTATGCCATTTAACAAACATGCCATTTAACAAACATGAGGAACCTGAAGCGGAGACGGGTGAGAGACGATGGCTGCTTGTATTAGGGGATGCCAGGAGGTGGATTTAGGACCTAGTTCAGAAGCTGAGCCAACAGAACTTGCTGATGTATCAGATATGGAAGTGGGAAGATGTTGACAGTATTTACCTCATGTGGTCATGATGTGGATTCCATCAGTTCAGACTTGAAAAATCATAGCCAATATCTGACACCTAGAAAGCCCTCTATAAATGTGATGAAGATGACAAAGACATGTAGCTGTGCCTGGAGTGTTCTCAGATCCAGCCACAAGATATTCCAGAAGGAACAAAGAGAAGGGAGCTGTTGGTATGGGTAGTGGAATGGTCCACCGTAGTGAACAGTGTCATGGGAAGACTGGCTGCCTCTCATGCTGGGAAATGCCTCTCTCCCCCACAGCTCAGGCTGCCAACATACAGAGCAAGAGTGGCACATATAACAAGACAGCACCATTTCTCTGTGTGTTTCTCTCTCCAGTCTGTTGGATTTGCACTTGCCAAGGTTTTCAATTTCTGGAACATATAACCTGGAAGACATACTTCCCCAAATTGGTCTCACCAACATACTCAACTTAGAAGCTAACTTCTCAGGAGTCACTGGGCAGCTCAACAAAACCATCTCCAGGGTAAAGTGGTGAATATGGATGTTTGTGGGCAGGTGGGGGCAGGGAGGAGGTTTCTCCTTTGGCATGTGGAACATTTAAAAGTCAAGTTCTCTGTTCTTTGTCCTATGCAAACTATTTAATACCACAGTCTTTAAGGCTTCATTTCATGGGCTCCTCCTTCTCTATCTCCCCTTCCTTAGGTTCCTTCTATTCTTCAGGACAGGAATACAGGGTTCTAAATAGAATTGATGGTCATTTGGGGTCAACCATGCAGCCAGAATTTCCCCAGGTGTTGGATAGCTTTATTTTGATTCCTGATACCTCCTTCCAGGGCAGCAGTGAAACTCTACCTGCCTTTGTTATAGCTCTAGAGGGTAGTGAGGTATGAACTAGAGGTGCATCAGTCAGCTTTGCTGCAGTAACAAAACAATCCCAGAATCTCAGTGCCTTACTGTAACAAATGCTTATTTCCTGGTCATATTACCTGTCAGAAGCAGGTCACTACCATCAGCCACAGGGCTGCTGCACGCATCTCCCTTCCAGGATGTAGGTTAAAGAAGCCCCTGTTTGGAGCAAACCATTTTCATACCAGGGGAGGAAAGCAAAAGAAGATGTGTACATGGCTCTAAACACTTGTCTCCCCACACAGCCTGTGCCATGGCCACTCACGTGCCATCAGCTGAAGCAAGTCCCACAGTCCCAATCGTCTCCCCCTGCAGGCGGCACTGCCAGTCTTGTGGAACTGTCAAGGACCGATAACCCTCTAATGGGAAGAGAGAGTTCATATTTGGAAATAACAATGCATTCATCATAGAAGAGAAGACACAAAGGCCTTTCCCTGAACTTCAGCTGTCCACTTCGTTTTAGGATAGACTTGTCCATTACCATTTAAGGCTTCATTAGAAACTTCATAAGGAAATTATTCTGTCTTTTATTTGGGAAAGATCAGCTGAGGGGGTGAATGTGCACCCAAGGCAATGGAGACAGAGTCTTGTGTGCACATACACGTGTGTGTGCATGCGTGTGCATGCGTGCATATGTGTGTGTGCATATTTGCATGTGTGTGCATGTGTATGTGTGTACATTGGAGAGGTAACAAAAATGGAAAAGAAGTAGTTTAGCTTTTTTTTTTCTTTTTCTGAGAAAGAGTTTCACTCTTGTCACCCAAGCTGGAGTGCAATGGTGTAATCTCAGCTCACTGCAACCTCCATCTCCCGGGTTCAAGTGATTCTCCTGCCTCAGCCTCCCAAGTAGCTGGGATTACAGCCCACAACCATGCCTGCCTAGTTTTTTGCATTTTCAGTAGAGATGGGGTTTCACCATATTGGCCAGGCTTGTCTCGAACTCCTGACCTCAGGTGATCCACCCGCCTTGGCCTCCCAAAGTGCTGGGATTACAGGCGTGAGCCACTGCACCTGGCCTAGCTTTTTAAAGAAAAAAAGAAAAGGATTTTTTTCACACTGACCTTAAATGCTAGATCTATCTTTTAATACAGCTTTTTAGTTAATTGAAGGGGATCATCAAGGCCATTGTTTTATCCACTTTTTTCAAGCCTCAAAATCCTTTCTTCCTAGGAAGTAGTGTGAAAATGAGGCTGAAAAAGGTAAGCTTCTGGCACAGAGGTTGGCAGAAGGCTTGGCACATCAGACATGCTGAGCACTTTCTGAACATCATTGATTTAAGCTGAGTGAGCCATTTTATAGATGAGAAACCGAGACTTAGAGAGATTATGTGGAGCTTGTAGCAGAAAATGACAACAAGGCCTGTGCCACAGGTATACCCAGAGGCTGGAGAGATGCTCCTAAAAGTTGTTTTTGGGTTTTGCAACCTGGTACCTGCTTAGCAGCCCTCTAGTTCAGGCCCTATTGTCTCCCCATTAAAGAGTGATGGGTGATGTCGGTGTAAACCCTTGGGATGTGCAGTGTCTTCTCCTTGAAGGCGCCCGAACTGATGCTGTCTCCATCCCCTCTTGTCCTCTAGGTGTCACACAAGGCGATGGTGGACGTGAGTGAGAAGGGGACCGAGGCCGGGGCTGCTTCAGGCCTCCTCTCCCAGCCCCCATCTCTGAACACCATGTCAGACCCACGTGCCCACTTCAACAGGCCTTTCCTCTTGCTCCTTTGGGAGGTGACCACCCAGAGCTTACTGTTCCTGGGAAAAGTTGTCAACCCAGTTGCAGGGTAACCGTGGTGGGAGGCCAGGGGTTATCTTATCTCGCCCTGGACCAAACAGATAGGCCAGCACCAGCCTGTATCTTGGGGCTGCTATGTGAACCAGTTCATCAGTGTGCCAAGATTCTAATAAAGTTGACCTTGGGTTCTGTGAACACTAAAGAGCAATGCTTACAAGGGAGGGCCAGCTTCTAGCCACTCACTCACAATTGTCTCAAATCTGGTGTTAACTGTGCTCAGAAAGTTGAAAATGAGAACAACCCTCGTGTTACGGCCTCCCAGGAGACGTCCACCGCTGCTGCCGCCATTGTAGATACTTGCTGAGCGTCCTTCGGGTAAGGGTCAGAGTGAAAAACACAGAGGTCATCAGCAGGAATAAGCAAGTTTCTCCCTTCATAATGGCCAATATGTGCTGTACAGACAAGAGAGGTTGTCCTAAAATGTCATCGCCCAGACATCAGGGGCTAGATCCCCTCAAGAGGAGGTTGGACCTGCGTCAGGGCTCCAAACTACACCCCATGTAGAAAACCAGGTGTGCGGATGGGCCGGCGTAATCATGGGTCAGTCTGAAGGGAGGTCGAGTTCAAGCAGCAAGAACGGAGCATCAGAGCCCAGGGCAACACAAAGACCAAAGAAAGCAGGAAGGCAAACATGGCCAGGAGGGATGACGGACGTCGGGCAGGGTCAGCGGGGTGAATTGGGGGCCATATTCAGTTGCGATGGAGCCTCCATTAGAGATCGAAAGTCCTACTCCCCCTCGTGTGCCCCTCCAAGAGACATTCATTTGAAACTAGTGGGGAAGCAGAAAGAGATGCCCAGCTGCTTGTGTGTACCACTTGGACGATAATACCCATCACTACAATGAACTCCGTGCCCAAACACACCAGAGGGTAGGATATAGGTGGTCAGTGTCTAGGAAGGAGCCATCCCAAAAAAGTGTTACAGTGGTGGAAACTCCTGACCCTACTCCAAGGAGGTGAGGCTCAGATCCTGAAGACCAGGTAAGCTTTAAATAGAGAAAAGGGTAGGACAGTCTGGGAGAGGGCAGAGGAGAGATGTGATCGGCAAAAGCAATGGCTAAAGAGAGGGAAAAGGTATGTTCCAATAAAATGAGAGAAAACCAGCTTTGCAGCCAAGGAAAGTTCAGGTAGGGTCATGGTGGAAGGCAGTGTTAGAGAGGTGTTCAGAGATAAAAGGCTGGAGGCTTTAGGTCCCCGTGGAGTGAGTGTGAGTGTGGTCTTGTAGACAGTGGAGAGTAGCTGTAGGCCTGTGGGCAGATGTGGATATGGACTAAGTAGTGATGGGGAAGTCATCTGTCAACTGGGCATAGATAAGAATGAGTAGGGTGAAGCCAGGGTAAGGGCCAGCCAGGATGGCAACATGCGGTCCACTCGACCACCGACCATGCTGCATGCAGGGTGATCAGAACACATGCATCCACTGCTTCAATGCAGATTTATTAAACACCTCCTATGCCAGGCACTGGGAATGCAGCAGTGAACAAAACAGATGATGGGTCCTGCCTACATGGGGCTTACATTCTAGCAGAGGAAACCCGGCAGTAAACAAAACAAGTAAGTGAAATATGTACTGTATGACAACAGCAAGGACTGTTCAAGGACTGGTCAGCAAGGACTGGTTAAGAATATGCCCGGGAAAGTCTCTATGGTGCACATGAAGGGTCAGCTGGCCCCTGATGGTGACAAAGTGGATTGCTCAGTGGCAAAGCTGGATTTAAGCCCAAGGCTGCAATGTCTCCACAATCATCCTTCTTAATTAAAGAAAACTGCAACTGAAAGATCCCTCCCTGTCATCTCTTCTGAGAAAGTGGCATTTGATTGAGACCAAAGTAGTCAGTGGTCTAAAGATATTCATTAACTGTCATGGAGGTATGGACCAACCCTTCAAGGCTTCCGTCTTCTGCACCCAGTGCTGCCTAGGGAACACACTATTGAGACATGTCTTGTGTTCACTGAATGTTAGACACCAATATAAGCAATTGACAGATGTCCGTAAACTTACTATTTCCAACAGTCATAGGAGGGAGGCACTGCTACATTTTCATCTTACGGGTGGGGAAGCGGAAGCACAACGTGCTAGCATATCTGGAGCCTGGATTTGAACCCAGGCTGTTCATCTCTGTAGCCCACTTGTTTCATCTCTACGCCACACTTCCTTTTGTGAGCACAACTTAAAAGCCCTTCAGCCATGCCTCGTTGGCTGCCACACTGCAAGGATCCAACTCCCAGGGTCATAGGAAGTAGGAGAGGGAAGAAGTCACAAGAGCAGGAGCATCTGGGGAAGACTTTCTAGGGAAAGACCCAGAAGCATGGATGGAAAGTTGGTGGTTTAAGAAGCACTGATTGAGGACAGGGATGTGCCCTTTGTTGTTTATTTCTGTGTTCTGGTACAGACACTAGCATAGGATAAATAGTAAAACCTTTTCTACCTTAATGCTGTGAGGGGAAGTTGTGCCACGTGGCAGAATTCCATGACAAAGACTCAGAGGCAGGAAAGAAAGCAGCCTGGTGAAGGACATGGTATAAAAGTACACTCAGTTTTGGGAGAGAACTTAGTGAGAGAGACCCCGCTCTACTCCAAGCTGTGTAGACAGCACTCTCTCTCTTTGGCCTCTTGCCTTCCCTTCTCTTTGGGAGGCCAGTTGAGGCAAGCTCCCTGGACTCTAGTGACATCTCACACCCTTCAGCTGGCTGGACAACCTTGGACACATTGCTCAACCCCTCTGTGCCTCAAGTTCTTTTGCAAAATGGAAAGTGTAAACCTTGCTTTACAGAATTGTAAAAATCAAATGAAGACATAAATGTGAAATATTAAGCACTTGATATACACTAGGTGCTCAATGAAGTTTCCTTCTGGCCCCATCTTTTGACTCCTCCCACCGTCAAGGGCACTCTTTCCTCCCACAGAGTAGAGCTCAGTGCCAGGTAATGTCAAAATCCCCCCAGTGGTCACTGGCCACATAACTACCCCCCAGCAAAACCATGAAGGCAGCACATCAAAACCCAAAAGTGTTGATGGAGAGGCCTCAGGGGCTTTATCTGGGCACTAAAGGTGACGTCTGGAAAACAGAACCATTCTTGCTGCAGGAACATTAGCTATGACACTATGGCATTAAGTGGGAGAATGCTGGCCCAGGGATCAGGGCTGAAATTGCAGAGGCCCATGTGAAGGAGAACCACGTGATTTTCTCTAGAAAAGCATCATTGTTAGAGATTGTTCACTGGGTTGTTTCTCCTTTTCCCCCCTGAGATGTCTCCTTCAGTCATCTGTGAATTAGGTAAGAGTCTCCATAAGCATACATTTCAGATGTATTTACACTCCAACCTTTTAACCACCTAGAAAAACGGACCATTTTCAAGATAAGTTAACAGCCACCTAAAATTTATATTTTCAGAGATCTTGCAATGCTCTCTCTGGTGGAATTGAACCATCTTTGTAAGGCCATTGAGTCCCCGGTATACTTATTTTGACCCTGGAGTGGAGGTAAGTGGCTTGGAATGTTGGGACTAATGCCCTGGCCAGTTCCAGCCTATATGAACACACAGGGCCAAGTAATGAAAATATCACTGGGGACACTGGTATCTGTCATTCCACCTCAAGGTTCCATGAGTTTCACAGAGACCATGAAAATATTTGTGGCCGGGCGCGGTGGCTCAAGCCTGTAATCCCAGCACTTTGGGAGGCCGAGACGGGCCGATCACGAGGTCAGGAGATCGAGACCATCCTGGCTAACCCAGTGAAACCCCGTCTCCACTAAAAAATACAAAAAAAAAAAAAAAAACTAGCCGGGCGACGTGGCGGGCGCCTGTAGTCCCAGCTACTTGGGAGGCTGAGGCAGGAGAATGGCATAAACCCAGGAGGCGGAGCTTGCAGTGAGCTGAGATCCGGCCACTGCACTCCAGCCTGGGCGGCAGAGCGAGACTCCGTCTCAAAAAAAAAAAAAAAGAAAGAAAATATTTGTAAAATTTCTATTTGCTTTATTCTAGCCATGAACAGAGCTGAGATCTTTAAAGTTTTCTATGTATGGGTGGGTCTGTTTCTAGACTGTCTATTTACAGTTCTATTGAATGATTTGTCTTTCCTTGTGTCAATACCACACTGTCTTATTTAATCTAGCTTTATAAGTCTCGACATTATGTCAAGTCCTCCAGCTTTGTTTTATAGAAGCATTTTATTTGCTTATGTTGTTTAGCTTTGCTTTCAATGTTTGTTTTCCTGCCCACTCCACCAATTCTGGCTACAGTGGCTGGTGACTGTTTCTCCAGCTGCCTCATTCCTTCTCTTCCCACACTTATATAAGCCTCAAGTCCTATATTAAAACTTTTTATTTCACAGAGTATTTGGAGTGTCTCTGTTTTCCTAACCCAGACTGATCTATCTGAAAACGTCTTTGTTCTGCCTTCATGCTTGAAGGATATTTTCACTGGGCACACAATTTTAGATAGCCAGATGCTCTCTTTCAGTGTTATAAAGATGTCACCCATTTTGGCTTTCATTGTCTGAGTTAAAAAGTTATCTGTAATTACTATTATTATCCTTTGCAGGTAATCCATTTTTCCTTTTGGCTGCTTTAACATTTTTCTCTTTGTTTTTGTCTTTCAATTGTTTTCAAATGACATTCCTAGGTATCGTTTTCCATGTATGAATCCTAATTAATCTTAATCTTAATTAATCCTAATTAATGTTAGGGTTCACACACCTTGAATATACGACTCGATGTCTGTTTTGGAAAATGGATACTATCTCTTTAAAAATTGCTTCTATTCCATTTTCTCTTCTTTCTCTGGGACAATCAAACATATATCAGATGTCTTCGTGATGTGCCCTGTCTCCTTCGCTCTTTTCTGCATTTTCTATTCTTTTTTCTTCCTGTGTGTCATCTGGATGTTTTCTACATGCCTATCTTATACTTGTAGTCTTTTCTGCTATGTTTGATCTGCTTTTAAATAAATCTATAAAACTTTTAATTTCAGTTATTTTAATTTTTAGTGCTAGGGTTTTTATTTTATTCTTCATGCATTTTTGTTCTCTACGAAGTTCTTTATATTTTCTTCCATCTTATTACACAGAACAGTCATGGTTATTTTAAATCCTGTGTTTGATAACTCCAATATCTGATTACCTGTGAATCTCTATAGTCTATTCTATGCTGTTCTCTTGGTGTTTAATCGGTTTTTCTGTTACCTGGAATGCCTGGTCATTTTCACCAAATGCCGCACAGTGTGCATCAAAAATTATGTGGCTTTGGGTAATACTATCTTCCTCAAGAGGAGATTTGATTTTCTTCTCAGGCAGATTGAGTATAAAAAGATTACTTTGATTCAGCCAAGGATGGATTTCAGTCCTTTGGGGGGGTCTGGTTTATTTCTCCTGGGATTTACCCCTATAATGTTATCTTTGGGAGATGTCAACTGAGACCCTGGGTTATTTGTGAGGGCTCCTCCCCGTTAACATGTTTATACACCAATTTTTGTCTCTTTCATTCTGTGAGGCTGCTAAAATCTCTGCCCTTCTAGCAGGTGGCTTTGGCATAATTACTTGATATCTCATCCCATGCATGCATCACTTACGGCGCAGAAAATTACCTTGAAGGGAAATTGCATGCAGGATATTGCATCTGCTTCATCATGATTATCTTTTATCTGGAAACTTGATCCCTTGAATCCTAATTACTTGTTGACTCTGAACTCCAATTTTTGTTTCTCCAACCCATTGTCACTATTAAAGGCTCTAAGCCAGCAGCCCCCAACCTTTTTGGCACCAGGGACTGGTTTCATGAAAGACAGTCTTTCTACAGATCAGTGCTGCAGAGAATAGTTTCAGGATGATTCAAGCACATTACATTAATTGTGTGCTTTATTGCTCTTATCACATTGTAATACATAATGAAATAATTAAACAACTCACCATAATGTAGTAGTACCAGTGAGAGCGAACCCTGAGCTTGTTTACCTGTAACTAGACGGTCCCATCCAGGGGTGATGGGAGACAGTGACAGATCATCAGGCATTAGATTCTCATAGGGAGTGCACAACCTAGATCCCTTGCATGTGCAGTTCACAATAGGGTTCACACTTCTATCAGAATCTAATGCCACTGCTGATGTAACAGGAGGTGGAGCTCAAGCAGTAATGTGAGCCGTGGGGAGCTGCTGTAAATACAGATGAAGCTTTGCTTGCTAGCCTGCAGCTCATCTCCTGTTGTGTGGACCAGTTCCTCACAGGACGCGGACTGGTATCAGTCCATGGCCTGGGGGATTGGGGACTCCTGCTCTAAGTGACTATCTTCTGTTCACCTTTATGCCTCAGACTTAAAACCAGCAAAAGTCCTACAGGAAAAAAGCAGCAGCAAATGTAAGCCTCACCTCAGTGCAGTTCTCCTCTCTCTGGAATCTCCTCCCAATTTTTAAGTTATAGCATTCCTCATTGTGCTCCAGTACCTTCAGCCATCTAAATTTTATATTGTATTTGTCTTTTATAATTTTCCTAAGAAAGAGTTAATCTGACACTAACTTCTCTGTCATAGTCAGAAGCCAGATGCTTTCTTAATAGAGCAAAGAAACCCCAGTCTGTAATGCTGTGCTGGCTGTACTAACCCCATGTGACAGCAATTTCATGTGTCACCTGATTGAACCATGCAGTGCCCAGATCTTTGGTTAAACGCTATTTTAGGTGTTTCTGTGAGGGTGTTTTTGGATGAAATCAATCTTTAAATTAGTAGGCTTTGCAAAGCAGGTTACCCTTGTAATACAGGCCAGCCTTATCCAACCAGTTGGAGACCTGAATAGAATAAAAGGCTGATCTTCCCCCACGTGAGAGATAATTTTCCTGCCTAATAGCCTTCAAACTGGAGCAATGGCTCTTCCTAGTTTAGCTCTGCAGATTTTGAGCTTGCTGATCTCCAAAATTGTGAGTTAATTCTATATACATGTAATATATATTATATATATATATGTCTTACTATGTGAGGTGATCTTTGGTAGTAAGATAGGTTGTTATCTCTTTTCTGGATCTTTCAATATTGTAGAATAGGGCTTATATTTTGTCTTTATTCATGCATGTGTTAAAAACCGGTGTGCCGTTAAGACTGTAATATGACAGGGATCTGGAAGCACTTGTGTCCTACTCCAAATCACAGTACCACCTCTCCAGGAGTTTCCCAATGGTGGTGTGTGAACAAAGTGAAAAAGGCAAATGGGAATCCGAGGTTTGTTGCTGTATTCATCCATTTTCATGCTGCTGATAAAGACATACCAGAGACTGGACAATTTACAAAAAAAAAAAAAAGAGAGAGAGAGAGATTTCATTGACTTACAGTTCACGTGGCTGGGGAAGACTGACAATCATGGCAGAAGGCAAGGAGGAGCAAGGCATGCCTTACATGTATGTCAGCAGGCAAAGAGAGAGAACTTGTGCAGGGGAACTCCTCCTTAAAAAACTGTCAGATCTTGTGAGACTTATTCACTATCAAGAGAACAGCACAGGAAAGACCTGCTCTATGATTCAATTACCTCCCACTGGGTCCCTTCCACAGAACATGGGAAGTCAAGATGAGATTTGGGTGGGGACATAGCCAAACCATCTCAGTTGTATTGCTGGCTATGGCTTTGAACCAAGATCATTCACAAAACCTTGGCCAGCTGAGCTGAATCCCCTGACATATACCTGAGATCCAAGGAGACTATTCTCCACAAAACCCAAACCCAAATCTTGGATCCTCCTATTAAGGTGGTCTAAAATAGAAAGCCAGTGTCAGGTGGAGGAATGAAGGAATGTGAGACAAAAATGTAACCAGAAAACAGAGTTAGAAAGAATACATTTGCCCCAGTGCTTCATGCTGAATGTGTGATGTGGCGATTGTCTTCTTCTGGCTGCTTGTGTAAAACAGAAAGTCCTTCCCACAAAGTCAGAGAAAGGAATGACCGAGCATGTTTGAAGGGCTCTGGCCAGGACTGACTTACTACTCTATTAACAGTTATATGGGGATGTCAGAAAGTGATGAGGTGGTTGAACTTTCTTCCGTGTGGAAAGAGAGCCGGAGATGAGAGCACATCTTTGCACTGACATTTGAACCCATGGGACTTGCACCCATGGGCAAAATTCCAAAATCTGAGTCCTGAAATCAGTTTGTAGGCTACCAATTTAAAACACATATAAAAGTTCAGACTACTAATTGTTTAAATAATACAAAGATAACTTGGGCTCATTGCTGCATCCTAAAAGCAGGTCAGTGCCCCTCTCCTCCCTTGAGTCTGGGCTGAGGAAGAGTTGTGGGAGAGTAGGTGTCTTAGTCCATTTTTGCTGCTGTAACAGAATGCCAAAGACTGAGTAATTTATAACAAACAGATATTTGTTTCCTCACAGTTCTGGAGACTGAGAAGTTCAAAATCAAGGAGCCACATCTGCCAAGGGCCTTCTTGCTGCAAAACTCAACACCCATTCATAATAAAAAGTCTTAGTAAACTAGGAATAGAGGAGAATTTCCTCAACTTTATAAAGCATCTCTATGCCTAACATATGCAAAATAAAAACCAAGCAGATTCTCCAAAGATAAGTTTACTGGGGAATGAGTATTGCCATGGGGATTTCTGTGGGCATATTCAGTGGAGCAAAGGAAGACAAGGGTTTTTAAAGATAAAATGAAGAAAGCCTTATAAGCTATTCTGAAATAATTATTTATGGTTACCAGGATTAATAACAAGGCTAGTGTCAGTCCAAGTTTAAACAGGCAGTTGCTGAGCAAATGTTGTCACAGAAGTATTTTTTAAAATAAGATTGTACTGGTCTTTGTGCAAAGTTGTGGTTTTGACAGCCTTTGTGATATTTCTTTTTTTTTTTTTTTGTATTATTGTACTTTAAGTTCTAGGGTACATGTGCATAACGTGCAGGTTTGTTACATATGTATACTTGTGCCATGTTGGTGTGCTGCACCCATCAACTCGTCAGCAC
>NW_012116488.1:11612895-11645517 GCF_000951035.1 Colobus angolensis palliatus
TAAGCAACTTCAGCAAAGTCTCAGGATACAAAATTAATGTGCAAAAATCACAAGCATTCTTATACACCAGTAACAGACAAGCAGAGAGCCAAAGCCTTTGTGATATTTCTTGTCATCACGTATGAGACTCTCTCTTCATGGCCTTCCCAAGTTCCATTTTGTCAGGGTTTGACACAAGTGATGCTTCTTGATTCTGACAATTTTCACACATTATACTCAATGGTAAAAAACTAGAAGGCTTCCTATTAAGATTAGGAACAAGACAAGAATATTGCCGTCTCACCACTTATTTTCAATATCATACTGGAAGTCCTAGCTAATTCAGTAAAACAAGAAAAGGAAATAAAAGGTATACAGATTGGGAAGAAAGAAATAAAGCTGTCTTCACTTGCAGATGACATGATTGTGTATATAAAAAATCTGAAGGAATCAGCAAAATAACTTCTGGAACTAATAAGAGATTGTAGCAAGGTTACAAGACACATGGTTAGTATACAAAAGTCAATTGCTTTCCTATATACCAGCAACAAACAAGTGGAATTTGACATTAAAAACAAAATATTATTTGCATTAGCAGTCAAAACAATGAAATACTTAGGTATAAATCTAACAAAATACATGCCAGAGCTGTATGAGGAAAATTTAAAGACTCTAATGAAAGAAATAAAAGGAGAACTAAATCAATGGGGAGATATTCCATGTTTGTGAATAGGAAGACTCAATATTGTCACAATGTCAGTTCAACTTGATCTATGAGTTTATAGCAGTCTCAAACAAAATCCTAGCAACTTATTTTGTGGATATTGACAAGCTAATTCTCAAGTTTATATGGAGAGGCAAAAGTCTCAAAATAGCCAATACAGTATTGGAGGAAAAGAACAAAATTGGAGGACTGACACTAGCTGATTTCAACACTTACTATAAAGCTACAGTAATCAAGACAATGTGAAATGGGAGAAAGACTATACGAATAGATCATTGAAACAGAATTGACCGACCTAGAAATAGGCTCATAAAAATACAGTCAACTGATCTTTGACAAAGGAGCAAGGACAACATAATGGAGAAAAGACAGTCTTTTCAACAAGTGATGCTGAAACAACTGAACACCCACATGCAAAAAAATAAAATTAAATAAAAATGAACCTAAACACATACCTTACACGCTTCACAAAAATTAACTCCGAATGGCTCACAGACCTAAATGTAAAATATGAAGCTATAAAACTCATAGAAGATAACAGGAAAAAGCCTATGATTTGGGGGCATTGTGATGACTTTTTAGACACAACACCAAAGGCACAATCCAGGGAAAAAAGCTGGATAAACTGGACTTTATTAAAATTAAACTTTTGCCCTGCGAAAGACAGTGTGAAGAGAATGAGAAGATAACCCACAGAGAGGGAGAAAATATTTTCAGAAGACACATCTGATAAAGGACTGGTATCCAAAACATACAAAGAACTCTTAAAATTCAACATTAAGAACACAAACAACCTGATTAAAAAATGGGCCAAAGACCTTAACAGACATCTTACTGAAGAAGATATGCAGATGACAAATAAGCAAATGAAAGGATGCTCTGCATCATATGTCATCAGGGAAATGCAAGTTAAACAGCAATGAGATACCACTATATATCTATTAGAATGACCAAAATCCAGACCACTGATAACAAAATGCTGGCAAGGACATAGAGCAACAGGAACTCTCATTCATTGCTGGTGGGAATACAAAACGGTACAGGCATTATGGAAGGTAGTTTGACTATTTCTTACAAAACTAAACATACTCATGTCATATGATCTATCAATCACCTTCTTTGGTACTTACCAGCAGGAGTGGAAAACGTATGTCCACAGAAAACCTGCATACATCTATAGCAGATTTTTCATAACTGCCAAAATCTGGGACCAACCAAGATGCCCTGCAGTAAGTGTATTAGTCCATTCTTGCATTTCTATAAGACATTGGATTACATGAGACTGGATAATTTACAAAGAAAAGAGGTTTAATTGGCTTACAGTTCCCCAGGCTGTAGAGGAAGCATAATGCTGGCATCTGCTTGACTTCCGGGGAGACCTCAGGAAACTTACAATCATGGCAGAAGGCAAAGGAGGAGCAAGGCATCTTACATGGTGAAGTAGGAGCAACAGAGAGAGACAGGGAGGTGCCACACACTTTTAATCAGATTGCATAAGAACTCTATCATGAGAACAGTACCAAAGGGTGAAATTTGTCCCCATGATCCAATCACCTCCCACCAGTCCCCACCTCCAACAATGAGGATTACAATTCGACATGAGATTTGGGTGGGGACACAGGTCCAAACCACATCAACAGGTGAATAGATAAATGAACTGTAGGGCCAGGCACAGTGACTCATGCCTGTAATCCCAGCACTTTGGGAGGCTGAGGGGGGCAGATCACAAGGTCAGGAGTTCGAGACCAGCCTGACCAACATGGTGAAACCCTGTCTCTACAGAAAATACAAAAAGTAACTGGTTGTGGTGGTGCGTCCCTATAATCCCAACTACTCAGGAGGCTGAGACAGGAGAATCTCTTGAGCCCAGGAGGTGGAGGTTGCAGTGAGTCAATATCACACCATTGCACTCCAGCCTGGGCAACAGGGCAAGACTTCATCTCAAAAAAAAAAAAAAAAACTAGTACACACAGACAATGGAATTATTTAGCACTAAAAAGAAACTAGGTATTAAGCCATAAAAAGACACAGAGGAACCTTAATTGCATATTACTAAGTGAAAGAAGCCAACCTGAAAAGTTACATACTGTTTGATTCCAACTGAAACTAGCCCAATTGTCTCATAGAACTAATGTTCATAATTTTTCAAATAAATCTAAAATTGATCCTTCCAATCTTAAAACTTGAAACTTGCCTTTGAGTTCCTTCCTCAGGAAATTGACCCTCAATCCAGGAACTGAAACTCACCAGACCACCACATCAAGACAATGAGACACAGACCCCTCATTCATCATGAGTGCTTCCTTATCCTTCCCTAATTCCTGTTTTCCTGCGCATAGCTACATTCCTCGCTATATAAACCCCAGATGTCAGTCAGTTAAGGGAAATGGATTTGAGAGTTGGCACCCATCTCTCTGACTGATGTCACCCAAATAAAAAGCCTTCCTCCCTGGCAATACTCATTGCCTCAGTGATTGGCTTTGTGTGTGGCCAGCAACAAGGACCTAGATCAAACCCGTGGTCTTTTGATAACACAATTATATGATGTTCTGGAAAAGGCAAAACTGTGGACATGGAAAAAAAAAAAAAAACTCAGTGGTTGCTAGGATTGAAGTGAGGGTAAATAGGCAGAGCACAGAGGATGTTTATGGCAGTGAAAATATTCTGTATGATACTATAATGATGGAGACATGTCATTATATGTTTGTCCAACAAGTATAATGTACAACTTTATATATTGTACATATATGTGTGTCCACAGAATGTGCAACACAAGAGTGAACCCTAATGTCCCTAATGTACATGATGGACTTTCAGTGACTATGATGTGTCAAGGCAGGTTCAGCTGTCATAACAGATGCACCTCTCTGGTGGTGACGTTGACAATGTGGGAGGCTATGCATTGGTGGGGCCAGTGAGTATATGGGAAATCTTGGTACCTTCCTCTCAATTTTGCTATGAACCTAAAACTGCCCTAAAAAATAAAGTCTTCAGAAGAAAAAAAACCCAAGATATATATCCTTGGAATGCAATCATAGAATTAAAATGACTCACTCAAAAGATACATAATTTACAGGATACTGAAGCATGTTTTCCAGATTATTTTTCAAATGAGTTGTATTAAATCAACTGGGTAGCCATAGCTGATTTGAATTATAATCGTTTGTAAATCAAGTTTTTATGTACACTTGAATCTATTTCAAGTATATCTATTGAATCTATTTCAAAGTGATTCTTTGTTGGCTAGGGTGTCTGTGGTCCTGTACACTAGTACTTCATGTGTTAATTACTATAGATGTATTAACAGAAGTCCCTCATATTATTCTTATTTTTAAAAGATTTTCCACAATTTCTTAATGAAATAATTCTGTTATAGGTAGATAGGCATGAGGAGGGCAAGAGAGGGGTCTTGCACCAACCCACTAGAAATGTTGGGTGATGGTTTGGAAATTATCGCACTGCCTCTCTAAAAGTGATAAATTGGCAGCTGGCACCAGGAAGAGGCCATTTCCTGACAGTCCACACCTGTTAACATCAAAATGTTAATTGAATGTAGACCCCAGGGAGAAGCAACTTCCTGGACATGCACATGGCTGAGTATGATCTCCCGGGTACATACCACGGGAAAAGAGAAGAAAGTCTCAGATGGGCAACAATATATCTCCCTAAACACAACTGCAGGTGCTCAGTTCCAAAGAGTAAGGAAAGCACTGGGCATGCGGGAAGCCCATCCTAAGGGAAGAATCATGGGACAGAGACAAGACTATAGAGTTCTAGGATCAAGGTTAAAGGCAGTTCCTTTTTCTTTCTTTGACCTTTAGGTGCCCACTTGGATCTCTTCCAAGGGCTCTTTCCTTTCTTTCCTGTTCTAAAGCATTTTTAATAAACTTCCACTCCTGCTCTGGAGCTCTCCTCACTCTCTTTTTCTGCTTCATGCCCCCCTGGAGAATTCTTTCTTCCGAGGAGGCAAGAATTGAAGTTACTGCAGACACGTATGGATTCGCCGCTGGTAACTCAGGGTAACTCGGATCTCTTCCACTGTAACACTTCCAAATGAGTCTTAGAATCCCTTTGTCCAGAGTCAAAAAAAAAAAAAAAAAAATACTACGAACATGTTGATAGGATTGACACTGAATATAAAAATCAATTCAGAGAAATTTCCATTATATGTTCATAGAGTCTTCTGATCTCAGAACATAGTGAATCTCTTCTCTTACTCTCATCTTTTTGTGGTCCAAGTTTTCTTTTTTCCTCTTCTAAAGCTCCTGCATATTTCTTGTTAATATCATTCTTAGATGTTTTCTATATTTCGTTCCTTTTGTGCATAAGATCTTTTCTTCCATTTTCTGGCTGCCTTTTAAACTATAGGTAAGAAAACTATTGACTAACTTCATAACTGACCGCTTTAACATTTTGAGCATGTTAATTGTGTCTAACAACTTTTTTGTTTTTTTCTTTCGGATTTTCCAGCTCTATAATGCAAGCCATTTATATACAATGATTACTTTGTTTCCTCAAAATAATTTATTTCTCTCAGGGCCAGAAATGGAGGGAAGGGAGCTTCTTGAAGTTTGGATTTGTAAGCAGGGTGAGGGCATAGCAGTAAGGCAAGTGTTCTCAGCAAAAGGTAGACTTGGACAAAAACTTCGAAGATTGGAGTTTTACTCTCCTGGTCCAAAGACTCCAATCGGTAGAGGCACGATTCATGTGCATCCATAGAAAGGGGTGACTTTGTGTACAAAACAACTCCTGGTTAGAAGTTCCTTTTTATCCTCAGTCATATGAATGCTGGTAGCCTCTGAGTCCCCTTCAACTCAGCCTGGGAGAACAACCTTCTCTTCCAGGTGGAAGATACCTGTCTGCACTCCATGGCGCTGCCCAGCCTCTCCTATCCCCAGTATGGGATTCAGAGCAGTGAATTATGTTTGTGCAAATGTACTTGGTCAGTGTGAAGATGGTGCTTGGTCAATGTGAAGTGCAAGGCTACTTTTTTGAAGTGACCTGCAGAGTCTCTAACAGAACAAGCGGAGAGAGGAGACCAAGAAGATTTCATTTATTTCCTCTTGAATCTTATCCTGCCCAGAGACCAATGGTGAGATTTCAGCCCACAATGTCTTGGTAACAATAACGCTCAGCAGTGTGGCTACTGAGGGCTGGAACCACCCTTTCTGGCTAAAATCTTTTTAAAAATTTGTTGTTTCCTGCAGGTTTTCAATTCTACAGAAAGTGTTTCTTATTCATTTTACTTTTCATCTTAGGCTCCTTCTACTCTCAGCCAAAGGTGCTCGGGAGAGTTATTTACAAATGGAATGATTATTTCCATTATCCTCCAGTGGAAAAAGGACAAGATAAACTGTCAGTGGGGTTGTGCAAATTGTGTAAAGAACAAAATTTCTAATGGCTTTTTTATATCTAGTTCTAATGATTTGGCAAGTAGTTAAAAACAACCTGAAAACCATTAACATTTCTGGGAAGTACATTGGTTCAACTTTAATTTTCTGCATTGTTGGGCAGACTCAAACACTGGCTTCTGGTGGCAGGGTGTGGGGGGGCTTGTTTAACTGCAGTGCTTTATCACTCTTATCACTCTGTAGTTGGATTCCTATAGAAGGCTCTATCACAGATCTGTTGTACATATGGGTCTTCTTTCTACCGGCTTTGAAGCTGATTTCCACACATTTTTTCACAAACCTCAAAGACAAGCTTCTACATGCCCTTCCCAGCTTCCTCTGGAAACTTTCGATTCTAATCAAAATTTCTACCAAGTAGCTTAAAAGAACAAGAGGCAGTATAAAGTGGCAGCAGGAAAAAGTACATATCTACATACAGGCTTAAATCCCAGCCCCATTACTTAATACGTGATGTTGGCAGGTTACTTAAGTTTTCTGAGCCTCAGTTGCTTTGTCTGTAAATGGGAATAAAGATGCTTCCATTTTATTAATGATCTTAATAACGAATCCCTTTGAGTGGTAAATATGTGTGTCAGGTACTTAGCCAAACACTTTGTATGTTTTATCTCCTTTACTCCTACGATCATTTCTGACATGGTTGCAATGATCATCTTCCTTTTACAGGTAAAAGAACAGAGGCTCAGAGCCGTTCAGTAGCTTGCAGTTCAGGTTCCTGGAAAATGCAGATTTGCATGCAAGAAGTTTATCAGGGAACACCCTCAGGAACAACCCCTGTGAAGGAGCAAGGAAAACAAGTTTGAACCAAAGGAAAACTTCAATGCAATGGTAACAGCAATGTCAGATTGCACAGGATGCTCTGTAATGGAGATATGCCAAATGAAGTCAAAGAGGAGCGGACCTTTGTACCCCCACATCAATCCATCATTGGTGCAGATTTATCCCCAGAGGGGTTGTCACTTTGGGCATGGCAGCTTCCTGCAGTAGAAAACCATTTTCAGAGAGAAACAAAACATGAGCTGTCAGCAGCTAATACTGTTGGCAGATAAATTAATGAGAAATTTAGTCCTGAGGGGGCATCTGGGTATAGAACCACAGCATCCTGTACCCAAACGTCACAGAGATGGTAAAAGTTGGAGCCAGAATTGAAGTACTGATCTGCCTGGTTCCAAAGCTTGTGTTTTGATCCACTCTCCTACACCACGTCGTTGCCTTGAGTGAAATAGCATATATGAACTTCCTGGAACATAGTAAAGGCTAATTAAATGTGAATTTCTGTATTAATTTAGGAACAATCAGGAGACAGAAACCATAGTGTGATTGAAACAAGGGGAGTTCTATATAAAGAATTATTAAGTTATGGTAAAAGAGAAACTATAATATGTAAGAGAACTCTATAGAATATTCTAGGGCTGATGGAGAATATCTAAAGGACAAAATTGGAAGGGAGGTTCCACTTTACAAGGGGATCAGACCTCACTGGAGAAGGGGCTATTGCAACACACTGGGTGTCAGAGACATTTGCTGGTTTCAGTAGGCCAGAACTGGTCCACAGTCCCTGGGCAAGCGGGAAGCAACCTGCTAAGGCACGCATAGGCCACAGTCAGTGGCTGGTTATTCAGGCATATGGAGGGAGTAGGGGCTCTGGTGCAGACAGAAGGATATGTAATGTCCATGTTAGGAGGGCCGTAGCATCAGACAGGCCATGGAAGACCAAATGCTGCAGGAGAAAGCTAGCAGAGGGACATGAGGCACCAGTGCTTCACATCACGCTCACTGTGAAGAGGAAATGCTTGAAGGAGGCCCTTCCATTATCACTGAGGACATATCAAAGGGTGAATTTGGAGGTGAGAGGTAGTAAAATGATAACTGACACACAGAAACATTATCACAGATTAGTTCTTCAACAAGTCAGAATTATAAAGAAATCCAATTATTTTAATAAAAAACTAATTCAAAGACAAAAGCCTGCAAACCAGCTAAAACCATGTCCCTTTCCATGGCTGACCTTTCACCCTCCATCTACTGATAACCTATTAGCAGTATCTGTTTGCCTTCTGAATATAATCTAAGATGGCATTTGAAAGAGCCTAAAAACCTGTCTGACTTTTCTTTCCTGTGCCCAGATTCAAAAACAGGGACAGAAAGTAAGTTTCCTGGGTGCAGGAGAGTCCAATAAAACCAAGTTCCTCTTCAAAACATTGATGGGAATGGCTAGGAGAATCACCAGTTTGTTTCTTGGAACCACATACTTCTAGATGATATGGCCCCTGATTCTTTTTCTCTTAATATTTTATCCTTCTTTATCCCCACAGTAAAATTGGTTGACCTCATATCAGAATCAGGAGAAAATAAGAAAGTTATACGCTGACTTAAAACTCTCAGATAAAAGTAGTGACTTGCAATTTAGAAAGAGCCTACTAGCACTGTGTATAAATTAAGATGCTTTCTTTTATTTGAATATTCTATTTTATTCCTAGGTTCTAGGTCTTACATTAAGTCAGTTTCAGAAAAAGTATAAAAAATGGTATGCTAGAATGCTATTTTAGCTCACAGAATTCTGAAAAAGAGGTTCTGAAATAATATTCCCTGCACTTATACCCCCAAATTGCTTTGCTCCTGCAGACTAGTTTTTCCTGGAGGGAGTTCACCTCCCACCCAGTCCCCTTTGATTTCCTGTCAGCCTGGCCCCTTGGCTGGCTCTAACTCAGATCTTTGAGATAGATATCAATGCCCTTCTTGGTACCAACAGCCCGTTCCTAAGACCTTGCTCAGGATTCTGACACGCTGACTTGATCTGGCTTTTGTAACCATGTCCCATCCACATCATGATGGTTCCTAAGTTAGTGTCATGCAGTCACTGGCGGCACCAGTCACATGGTCTGCTCTCCACAGCCTTGATCCCTGAGTCAGCATCTTGACCTGCAAAGCATCTGCCACCTGCACCATTTTGCTTTCAGCCAGAGGAGACAATTGTGCTCTGGACATTTCTTTGAAATACATCTACCATGTGCTGCCTCCCTTGTGAGGAAATAATGGAGTTAAAGTGTTAAGCATCTAGGACAGTGCCTGGTGCACAGTAGGTGCTATGCAGGTGTTAATTAAATGAAAGTAAATCCCTGATGTGCTTGAGAGAGGACATTCCCTGGAGGTTTCCGCATCCTCAAAGAAGTGAACATCCACCAACCGTGCCCAGAAATGTGCCCCTACCTTGGGAAAGGACATCATAGAAGTATTCCTTTATCTGTGATTTATATCTTTCCTCCTGGCTTCCAAACTTCTGAAACAAATACCAAATAGAATGAAACTTGATATTAAATGGAAAAGCGAGTAGAAAAATGTAAATGCTGCAAGATTCACCAAAGGAGAACACAGGCAGGTCCTGTAATGTGCACCGGAAGGAAGTTGCATTTGAAACCACAGGGAAGGCCGGGAGAATCTTTAGTATACTTTCCATGGACTGTCAGAGGACTTGTGCTTAGAAGTTTCTTTCTGGGAGTCTTCCTGAAGTAAATACTTTCCAATGTTTCAAGTCTTGCCACTGTCATTGTTACGCAGAGATCACAAACTAAAGTGGTGCTTGGTAAACACACCCCAGAAGAGCGTGGCAAAGACTCAATACAATCAGCCTTGGGGGTGATGAATTTCGAGTTTAATTAGCTCCAAGACTGCCAGGCTGCCCAAGTGTTGACGCCCAGTAGAGCTGTGGGACGTCTTCTAAAACGAGGTGATTAGCGCGCCCCCGTGTGTTCAGACACTGCCGTGTCATTTTAGGTCTTTCAAGGGACATAAATTTCTGTGGGCCCTGGTGAGGGTAAGGTCTGTGCCACGCTTGAAGACTGAGGCTGTGCAGTGAGGAAGGAAAGCAAGAGTGAGGCTCCTGTGACAGAGATGGGTTCACGGCCCCAAGGGAGCAAGACCTCAAAAGACAGAAGTCCTGGTAGTGATGATGGAGAGGGTGAATGAAAAGAAAAGGAAACCAGCAAATGAAAAGATAATATTTTGAGCAGTGGTTATATGCCCAACATCATGCTAATCCTTTGCATTTATTTTTGTCTTTAAATTTTGGAATTATGATTTTTTTATAGTTATAAAAGTAATACACAAGTGGTAAATAAAACAAGAAGCAAAACTCTCATTCTGTGAATTCACCTTCTTGGAACAAGCAGAGTTAATAGTGCAGTTAAAAATAAATGAACAGCCGGGCGCGGTGGCTCACGCCTGTAATCCCAGCACTTTGGGAGGCCAAGGTGGGCGGATCACGAAGTTAAGAGATGGAGACCATCCTGGCTAACACGGTGAAACCCCATCTCTACTAAAAATACAAAAAAAAAAAAATTAGCCGGGTGTGGTGGCGGGCGCTTGTAGTCCCAGCTACTCAGGAGGCTGAGGCAGGAGAATGGCGTGAACCCGAGAGGCGGAGCTTGCAGTGAGCCGAGATCGCGCCACTGCACTCCAACCTGGGCGACAGAGCGAGACTCCATCTCAAAAATAAAAATAAAAATACATAAATAAATGAACAAGCAAAAAATAAGCGAAATAAACCTTCTTTAATTTGTGATAATGATAGAACACATCATTTGAATCAACCCTCAAACTAAACACAATGAAAAGATCTAGATTAAATACTTTTCAAAGACCTTTAAAACATTGAAAAGCTAACAGGATATGGAGTTTTATTGAGCTAAGTTCCAGGAAAGGACAAAAATGCAGAAAGATAACCTGGGGCCACCATTACTAAGTGAATGTTTGCTAATGTGGGAAAGATTGCTGTTTTAGAAGACGCTGCTGAGAGCGTCTGAGCAGCATTTGTGATAACCAGGACGGACAAGCTCAATGGACATAAGTTGAAGTCCAGACTCTGCAATGGCAGGGGGCCTGGTAAGCCAGGGGGCCTGATGTGGGATCACAAAGGACTTTATCATGAGATTTAGGGTGAGCCGAGCATAATTTCAAGACCTGTTGCATCCTAAATAATACTCCCAAACACCTGGTAGAAATGAACCACAACAACAAAATACTATCTGGAGGAACATATCACTATCTTAGACCTCAAATTTCTCCTTCAAATATTTTTTAAAATTTTAATACTTAAAACAGAGACAATGATTATGCTGCAGCACAACTTTCAATGTGTCAAGAAGACTTGATGAGAGCCAGGAGTCCAGGATGACTCTCAGGTTTCTGTCTGACTTGTACAAAAGGCTGGATGCAGAGGTGTTCATGAAGATTTCAAACACAGGAAAAGGGGGAGGTTTAGAAAATAGTAAATATTTTCCTGAATATTCTGAGCCTGGGAATTGAGGAATACATGTATAGGAGGCTTAGAAACTCCTTATATCCCATCACACACTCTAAATACAATCTCCATATAATTAAGAAGTGAGATGCAGCTGGCTGGTTAACTCCATATTATTTTTATTAATCTATCTATTTGTAATCTTTCCAGTCTTTGTATGTATATATTTCCGAATTTTAAATATATAAGCTACTGAAAGATGGAGTTAGGACCACAGTGTTTAACAGGATTAGCAGCCCTTCAGCATACATGCTCACACAGTTTGAGAGATAAAAGGAAATTATATGAAAATGGCTTACTGTCTTAAAATTCGTTTTTAGTGAGTGACTTTCCCCCTTGTTTATTATATAATGTTTTATATTACATTTTAGGTTTCCAATTTGCCTACATAAATTCATTTTATTAAAAAGAATCCCTTCAGTGAGCCAAAACAGTCTAAATTGCATCCTGTTAAACTCTCAAAACACTTATCTGTTCTTTCATAGCACTTACCATAGCAATTTTCAATTATGTGTATATTTGTGATTTTTTTCTAATTTGTCTCCCCTGTAACCCTCTAAGCTCCAATCTGATAGAAAGGACATCTGTATAGTTGATTTCTGTAGTTCCATCACCTAGGATATAGTAGGTACTCAAGAGTTGTTGAAAAATGAAAGAGATGAGTTAAGGTTATTCGTGAAGTTATCACAATTGTGGATGACAGAGGTAATGCCTTTGTGTTGTGTGAGAGAGTCCCTTATTAGGCTTTGCATCAGGGCTCTCTCTGTTTATTCCGCAGCTCCACGCAGGTGTTGCTGTAATAATGTAATAATGAAAAACTGAAACAAACAGAGAGACAGGAAATCTAGAAGAACAAGGTCTGGAGGAGGTTGCATTAACAGTTCTAGAGGATGAAGTCACCTTAAAGGGACAATACATGTCCCAAACTGGAGAGAAGCTGGGAAGATGAAAACAGGGAAGTTAGGAAGAGTAAGAAGGGGAAAATGAGATTGGCCCTGCCTGACCAACTCAAATGTTTCAGGAGAGTAACAGGTGCCATTGGTTGCTAAGACTAAGCAGGCAGGATGAGACTGGGCTCCAGAAGAACACAGAAAGTTTTAAGAAGCTGCCTTGGAGCACAGGAGAGCAAGGTCAGCTGAAAGGTTGGAGATGGGACATTCGTATTGGCACCAGGTATGCAGCAGTTGTACCAGGATTTTAATGCAGGGTAAGGTTGCACAGTTAAGCATCTCTTTGGGAAAAAAACTCTTCAAATTCAGCAATTCAGGAAGCCTGCCCTCTAATCCCCTATTAGGAACTGAATATTTGTGTCGCCACAGAATTTAAGTGTTGAGATCCCAATCCCCAATATGATAATATTAGAAGATGAGACCTTTGCAAAGTAATGAAGTCATAAGGATGGAATCTCTTGAATGGGATGAGAGCCCTTATAAGAAGAAACAACAGAGCTTGTTCTGTCTCTGCTCTTGCCACGTGAGGATACCAGGAAAAGATGACCATCTGAATAACGGGAAGTAGCCCTCACCAGATACCAGGTCTGCAGGGACCTTGATCTTGAACTTTCTGACCTTTAGAACTGTGAAAAGTAGATGTTTTTGTTTAAGCCACTCAGTCTATGGTAATTTGTTAAAGCAGCCTGTCTCAGTATGTTTTGGCTGCTATGACAAAATACCTGAGACTGGGTAATTTACAAACAACAGAAATTTATTGCTGACAGTTCTGGAGTCTGAGAGGTCCAAGATAAAAGTGCCATCAGATTTGGTGTCTGGAAAAGGCTTGTTCCTCATAGATGGAGGCTTCTATTTGTCCTCAAATGTCAGAGTAATCTAACAAACTCCTTCAGGCCTCTTTTATAAGGGCATTGATTCCATTCATGTGGGCTCCAGCTTCATGACCTAATCACCTCCCAAAGGCCCCACCTCTTAATATCACTTCACTGAGGGTTACGTATCAACATATAAATTTGGGGGAGACACAGCATTCAGATCATGTCACAACCTAGCTAATTCATCTCTTCTTTTATTAATTATCTGTGGAACTAAATAAGGATTCTCTGGAAAGAGAGACAGACAGACAGACAGATGGAGATTACATCCCAGCAGAAAATCAACATGCTTGGCTTGTGTCCCACAATGTGTACCAGAACCTAAACTATTAGTCTGTTCTCATGCTGCTAATAAAGACATATCTGAGATTTGGTAATTTATAAAGGAAAGAGGTTTAATGGACTCACAGTTCCACAAGGCTGGGGAGGCCTCACAATCATGGTGGGTGGCGAATGAGGAGCAAAGTCACATCTTACGTGGTGGCAGGCAAGAGAGTTTGTGCAAGAGGGTCTCCCATTCATAAAACCATCAGTTCTCATAAGACTTATTCACTACCACAAGAACAGCATGGGGGAAACCGCTCTCATGATTTTATTACAATTCAAAGTGAGATTTGGGTGGAGAAACAGAGCCAAACCATGTCTTTATGCCCCTGGCCCCTTCCAAATATCACGTTTCAAAATCCAATCATGCTCTTCCAACCAGCATTAATTCAAAAGTCCAAGTCCGATGTTTCATCTGAGACAAAGCAAGTCCCTTCCACCTATGAGCCCATAAAATCAAAAACAAGTTGGTTACTTCCTATATACAATGGGGGTACAGGCATTAAGTAAATATACCCATTCCAAATGGGAGAAATTGGCCAAAACAAAAGGGCTAAAGGCCCCATGCAAGTCCAAAATCCAGTGGGGCCTGTAGCTTCTTTGTTTTGGCCAGTTTCTTAAAGCTCTGAAATGATCTGTTTTGACTCCATGTCTCATATCCAGGTCATGCTAATGCAAGAGACAGGTTCCCATGGTCTTGGGCAGCTCTGCCCCTGTGACTTTGCAAGGAACATCCCCCTTTCTGGCTGCTTTCACAGGCTGGTATTAAGTGTCTGAAGCTTTTCCAGGTGCACAGTGCAAGCTATCAGTGAATCTACTATTCTGAGGTCTGGAGGACGGTAACCCTCCTGTCACGGTTCCATTAGGCAGTGCCCCAGTGTGGACTCTGTGTGGGGGCTCCCACCCCACATTTCCCTTCTGCACTTTTCTAGAAGAGGTTCTCCATGAAGGCTCCGCCCATGCAGCACACCTCTGCCTGGACATCCAGGTGTTTCCATACATCCTCTGAAATCTAGGCAGAGGTTCCCAAACCTCAATGTTTGACTTCTGTGCACCTGTGGGTCCAACACCATGTGTAAACCACCAAGGCTTGGGGTTTGCAGCCTCTGAAGCAATGGCCTGAGCTGTATGTTGGCCCTTTTTGGCCATGGTTGGGATGCAAAGCACCAAGTCCTGAGACTGCACAAAGCAGCAAGGCTCTGGGTCCAGCCCACAGAACCATTTTTTCCTTCTAGGCCTCCAGGCTTGTGATGGGAGGTGCTGCTATGAAAACCTCTGACATGCCCCAGAGACATTTTCCCCATTGTCTTGGTGATTGACACTTGGCTCCTCCTTACTTATCCAAACTTCTGCAGCTGGTTTGAATTTCTCGTCAGAACATGGGTTTTTCTTTTCTATCACATTGTCAGGCTGCAAAGTTTTCAAACTTTCATGCTCTGATTCCCCTTTAAACATAAGTTCTAATTCCAAACCATATTTTTGTGAATACATAAAACTGAATGCTTTTAACAGCACCCAAATCACATCTTCAATGCCTTCCTGCTTAGAAATTTCTTCCATCAGATACGCTAAATTATCTCACATTCAGCTTCACAGATCTCTAGCACAGGGGCACAATGCCCCAGTCACTTTGCTAAAACATAGTAAGAGTCACCTTTATTCTGGTTTTCAACAGGTTCCTCATCTCCATCTGAGACTACCTCAGCCTGGACTTTATTGTCCATATAACTATCAGCATTTTGGTCAAAACCATTCACAAGACTCTAGGAAGTTCAAAACTTTCCCACATTTTCCTGTCTTCTGAGTCCTCCAAACTGTTCCAATCTCTGCCTGTTACCCCATTCCAAAGTTGCATCCACATTTTCAGGTATCTCTACAGGTACCAATTTACTATGTTAGTCTGTTCTCATGCTGCTAATAAAGACATACCTGAGGCTGGGAAAGCAGTTTAATTGACTCACAGTTCCACATCACTGGGGAGGCCTCACAATCATGGTGGAAGGTGAATGAGGAGCAAAGTCACATCTTACATGGGAACAGGTAAAAGAACTTGTGCAGGGGAACTCCCATTTATAAAACCATCAGATCTTGTGAGACTTATTCACTGTCATGAGAACAGTATAGGGAAAACCATCCTCATGATTCAATTATCTCCACCTGGCCCAGCCCTTTACACATGGGGATTAAGTCAAAGTAAGACTTGGGTGGGGACACAACCAAAACATACCATAAACCAACTTCGAGGTAAAGAGTGCTTTAATTATTCAATAGTAAATAATTTAGAACATTTTTTTCTTGTCAAAACACTGATTTGTTACAGAACAAAAGGCAAAATTGCCCAGATTTTCAAAGGAACCCATGCTCTGAAGCCTCACCCTGCTTTGGACCCCAGAGAAATAAATCATTCTCCTCTGAAGTTTGGGGAAATTTGATGACAAAGCTGACCCCAGTAGCTCTGAGCAATGTCTAGCCAAGCATACATGAAAGAAAGAATTTCCCTTACAGTCCTGTGTTTGGCACAGGGTCCGTGCTTAACCCTCTACTCTTTGATGCTGTTTCTGTTGGTTAGAACTAGAACAATCTGCAGCATCCCTGTGATGTGAATACTTGGTGCACCCTCATCAATGCCCTCTTGCCAAAAACCTCATCACCACAAGGCATTAAGTTATAGGTGCCAGCTCTGACCATGCTGGTGGGCATGATTTCTGGCCATCTCACATTCCCAGTGAGAGACTAAAGACTTTTTTTTTTTTTTTGAGACTGAGTTTTGCTCTTGTCACCCAGGCTGGAGTGCAATGGCACGATCTTGGCTCACTGCAACCTCTGCCTCCTGGGTTCAAGTGATTCTCCTGCCTTTGCCTCCTGAGTAGCTGGGATTACAGGCACCTGCCACCGTGCCCAGCTAACATTTTTGTATTTTTAGTAGAGACAAGGTTTCACCATGTTGGCCAGGCTGGTCTCGAACTCCTGACCTCAGGTAATCCACCTGCCTAGGCTTCCCAAAGTGCTGGGATTACAGGCATGAGCCTCTGCACCCAGTCAGACCTCTTAAGTATTCATTTAAAACATGGGAACCATAGGTTTCCATAGTGTAGTAGTTATCACGTTTGCTGAGCATAAAACCTGGGAACCCTTGCTACCCTAGGGAAGTTATCACCAGAGGCAAGCTTAGCAACATGGTGGAGATGGCTGCCTTATAGATGAGAAACACTATCCTCTTCTCCTCTCTACCTGTCTCATGATACATGGGTTCTTTTTCTTTTACAATGGCTTTGCTCATGGTTATCCTCATTATTTGTAGTTTTCTTCGCTGTCTCCCTCACAAGCCATTGGGGCCATCCAGTGATACCATCTTCCATGTGACAAAGGGCTGAGTCTACACTGTTGAGTTTCTGCTCCAGACCGTGGCTGACACATTGCCTTGCAACACATTCTTGGGCTCCCTTCACATCCAGTAATTATCTGTGGCTAGTCGTCCTGCACACCCCTCCCTGTTCTTGGTATGGTTTCTATTCTTTTCTCCAGAACGTTTCAATCTTCTACTCTCAATTCTAATACCTGTTCTTCCATACAATCTAAATAGGAAGATAACATGCAAGCAAGCACATTCTTAATGGAATAGGCAGAACAGATCACCTAGGTGTCTACACAAAGAAGAGTTCATAATCCTATAGAGCTGCTATAAGGAAGATCAAAAGTGGGTCTCAAAGACACAGAGCAAAGCAATCAGCTGTGCCAGAAGGAGGTGTCCAACAGTCTTAATACCAAGCTTCCATTTTGCCCAAACCACTGACTGAGTTGCCATACAGAGAGGACTTCAATGTCCTTGCTGGGAAAACTAGATTATTTACCTACCACTTCTAGCTGCTTCACAGGGAAACTAGGCATAAACAGTACCAGAAATAGCCAATTCATCATCCTCTTTATAATAAGAGGACACAGAAAGAGTAGAAACCCTGTTATTCATATAGAGAACATGACCCAATTTAAATTCAAACCAAAGTGCCTTCTTTGCTCTCTGATCTACATCTTTCCTCTGCATTGCACCCAGCCTGAGGGTAGATTGGTAAGAATACAAATAGATCCTTTTGAACATTTTCTTTTTTTCCTGGCCCAGTACTGAACCCAGCAGGTATGAAGTTATGTCCAGCATGCAGAAGAGGGGGACAAAGTACAATAATGGGACTTGGGCTGGTTTTAGCATTGCCCAGGAAATCTATGTGGTTCAAACCATAGAGAAACCAGGTGTCAGATTCATCTGTATCCAGTAATTCGGGGTCATTTGGTGCAGAGTGGAGGTCCTTTGGAGCTGACGGCAATGCTGCAGGCCCAGCCTTCCTCTTGTAGGGGCGCTCAAGGCAATGTATCAGGAGTGCCTTGGGCATCTGCAGCAGAGAGAAGACAGAAGCCCCCAACTTCTAGGTGGAAGAAGTATGATGTTTGAGACACCCCGCAAATTATAGCAGCAAATATTTTAATATCTCCACCCTTTAGCATTCCAACCCATTGGCCATGAGAGTGACCTTTTGGGGATAAAATAGCTCAGCTGCCGGGGATCAAATGAGGTCATTGATGTGAGCATGCTTTATAAAGTGTGTGTAAACTGGGAGGGGCTTCCTGTGACAATTGTCAAAAAGCAGAGGTTTTGGAATAAATGTCAACAGAGACCAAGAGAGAAAGGTCAATGAGTAGCAGTCAGATGGAGGATGACAGTCTGAAAGGGCTCAGGAGGTGGTACCCTGTGGCAATTGGAAGCCACAGAATGTGCCTGCTTATCCACATCCTAGCTGGGTGGCCCTGGACATGCTACCTAATGGCTCAGTGCCTCAGTTTCCTCTTCTGTAGAATAGGGATGATACTGGCAATCACCTAAAGACCTGTAATGAGGACAAAATGTGCTAATACATGAAAAACACTTGGAACAATATTTCACACATGGTAAGTGCTGAGTAAATGTTCAGCATATTCATAGCTATTATTATTATTTTACTTGTCTTCAGCCAGTTGTCGCCAGGTAGAAATCCACTAACAATGCCAGATCTTCTAATTTTCTAGGCAAAAATGAAAAGTTTCTTGATTTTTATGTATTGGCAACTAATTTTTTTTAACTGTGAAAAATTGAATGAAGTCTGTAGTTCAGTTAATAATAATACAACAAGGTTGGTTTCTTAGTCTGACCAAAATGTAAGAATTTCGTCTTTGTGACTATGTAAGAATTTAATAATAAGGGGAAAGCAAGTATGTGAGTACCCAATCTTTGTAACTTTTCCACAAGTCTGATATTATTCAAAAATAAAAAAATCACTTAAATAACTGAAGGGAGCAACATGCACACACACATTTATGAGGTAGGACTCCCAAAGGGAGCTTTAGTATAAAGGCCCTTTGCTAGATGTATTGATGGTGGTGAGAAATATAAGAACAAGGCTCCTGCCTTCCCACAGCTGACAACCAAGGGAAACACAGGCTTTCACTCATGAAAAGGAACCTAATACAACAAAAAACTGTTTCTAGCCAATGGACAGCTTGTTTGTGTGAATCAACAAAGCTACTGATAACAACTAGAAAATGTGGACTTAAAAAATTCAAAAAGTAAAATTAATTAAAAGGAGAGAAGTAGGCAAAATCAAGAACCCAGAGGACTACACAAGCATAAAGCTGCTTTTACTTGGAAGGCATGCGCTCACCTTACAAAATTACGACCTTCATTTTGATGACTGTTCCTAGCTCCCAACACCAGCTGTCATCTGGATCACTCGTGCACACTTGCACACACATCTTTCTTTGGGCAGAGGAACCATATTGTTCACTGAATTTTTCTTAGAGGTCTTTGACCACCTCCCCAATCAATACGCACATGAAGGGTTAAGAGGAATGAGTGTAAAATTATCACTGACAGTTTTTTGTGAGAATTAAGAAGATGTGGGGTGAACGCTACTGTTGAAACCTCCATCTGACTTATCACTAATGCCTGACATTGCACCACCAGGGAAGCAGGACAGGCGAGGAGTCTTCAGCTTAGCAGCCCCTTTAACTGTATGTCACGTGGTCAGATCCTGTCCAGAGAACAGGCCTTATAACGTGAGAAGTCAGAGAATCCTGTGGTCTTCAGGTGTGTGGGTCACAGCAAAGGGATGGGAATGGAAGAGGGAATTCTCTTTCCCAGTGAAGAACAGAATGCAGGAAAAGGTGACTGGGGTGGGTGCATGGCATCTTCCAAGCATTCCCTTTTTCTCACTGAAATCCAGATACCTTGGTCCTTGGCCAGCCAGGACCTGCAATATTTTACGTTCTGT
Source organism: Colobus angolensis palliatus (assembly GCF_000951035.1). Lineage (NCBI taxonomy): Eukaryota > Metazoa > Chordata > Mammalia > Primates > Cercopithecidae > Colobus > Colobus angolensis. Next base: position 11,632,751 of record NW_012116488.1, read on the forward strand.
CTCCCTTATCACCCCAGCAGGTGACACTCTTGCATGTAGGCAAAGTAGGAGGTAGCCACTGCAGAGGGGTCCAATTCTAACCTGGGGCTCTATGGGTAGAATGTGTCCTGCTGCAAGTGACCCAGGGAACTAGCAGTGACACTGAACTGAGACACTGGTTTCCTGACTCCAGGCCCTGTACCTTTTTCACTTGTAAAACCTCTTGGAGAACGTTTCCATGTTATAAACATTCTTGCATGTAGGCATCATCAAGGCCCCCTAATGCTCATATCCATTTGTACATTCTCTTACTCACTGAAAAGGCACTTTCTGAGGGATCTTATATGCCAAAAGTAGATGAGACATGCTCAAGCCTGCCCTGATGGAGCTTAGTTGAGGAGACAGGTAGTCAAGAGAATTTGGGAAGTAAGATCCACAGCAGGTTATATGGGGTGTGTGCTAAGGAGAGAAAAATACAGCAGGGAAGGGGATTACGGAATGTCATGGGTGGGAAATTACACTTCAACAGCGATGGCCAGGGAAGGTCCCATTGAGAAGACTTTTGAGGAAGTTCTGAAGAAAATTAGGAATTCTGTCAAATGCATGTGTAGGGGAATAACCCCCTAAGCAGAGGCAGCAAGAGCAAAGGCCCTGGGGCTTCTTTCAGGAATACCATGGAAGCCAGTATAGCTGGAGTGGAATGCAATGGGTTGCAGGGGGCATACAAGGAGAGGAGGCTAGAGAAGAATGGGGTGTGGGGAGCATGGGAGCTGCTGGGTGTGTACCTCTCAGCTTATTTGTTTGTTTGACTGAAACATGAACTCAACAGCAACCTACAACAATGAAGTAGGCTTTGTAAAGATTTTGACTTTACTTTGGGTTACTAAGGGATTTTTGAGCAGACAAATGGCATGATCTGACTACTGTGTTGAGTATAGACTTCAGGGGGTCACAAACAGAAGTAAGAAGATGGACAAGTAAGCCACTGTTTTCATAGTCCAAGCAAAGAATGATGGTGACTGGGACCAGGGTGGTACTGTTGGTGATGTTGAAAAGGGGGCAGGTTCTGGGTACATTTTGAAGGTAAAGTTTATAGGACTTTGACCAATCAGGTGTGGGATGAAAAAGAAAGAGAGAAATAAAGGAGGACCCATGATTTTCATCATGAGCCACTAGAAGAATGGAGTTGCCATTTATGCAGGCTCTCAATTTATTGTCTGTCAGCTACAAATTACCCTTCATTGCTTGCTCTGAGAAAATAGATCTGTGTCCTTTAAAAAGCTTTCCTTTGACAGCTAGCAGAACATACAGCTTTACAAGTAAAGGAACCAGAGAGACATTGCAGGAGAAAAGGATTTTGCTTCTTCATTCCAGTGTGCTCCCAGACAGACTCCAGCAGCTTGCTCAGCCCCAGCTCCAGAAGTGCAGGTGGTTTCCTGATATCCCCATCCTGGTACCCCCATCCTGCAGTGTGCAGGGGCCACTGTTTCCTCTGGCACCCCTAAAATGGTTTCATAGCAGACCACCTCCAGTGAGATACCTCCCCATCAAGGCTTTCCCCAGTACCCTTTGTTGGCAAATTCTGGAGAGTAAATTTTCAGAAATTTCTACCAACACAGCAGCACACTGACTTCTCTGTCATTCAGAGAGTCACTACTGCACTCTCTGAGGTAGTGGGGTTTTGAGGCTCTTCCCTGGGTGCTCTAACTCAGTCCTAGTGGTACGGGCTATTCCTTAAATCTGCTCTCCCTTTATTCTTTAGAATTCCCTTTACTTTTTAGAAGCCAGTGTCTCATTACTCCAATTGTCTGTTTTAGTTAAAGACTTTTTATGTTAGCTATTCCCTGTTAAAATTACTGTGTATAGTTTTTCTCCTGATTGGACCCAGACTAAAACAAATTGGTATCAGTCTGGGTCAGTGGACCCAGAAGACAGATCTGGGACTTTAGGATTGACTTGTTTGTGCCCTTGGGCTTGAGAGAGTGCTGAGCTCCTTGACAATGAGAAATGGGATGTTAGTAATCTGTGGTATGCAGCGACATCATAGTTAATCAAGGTTTCACCTGTGGTGAATTACAAAGATGCCTATGCTTCACTCAACCACTATGGCCATAAGGACTGTAAGCAAGTGCAAAGGCCCCAGTATGAATGAATTCTTTGGAATGCACTTGAGCTCTTACAAAATGAGAATAACAAGCTGAGATCCACTAGCTCTCAGTTCAAGTCCCAATCTGAGAAATAGAGCATTTCCATGACAGCCCTAGAAGAAACTCCAATTTATTGTATCAATAGTTGCAGGACTGATATTGCTGAAAATCAAACACAAAATTTAATTTACTGGGTTGCTGGATAGCAATGAAAATTGAATTCAGAGTCTCCACAAGTTTTCCATGTGAAAGTTAGGACATTAATTGCTTTAAAAAAACGGAATTCTTAAACTTAAAACAGGGTCATCTAGTTGACAAAATGAAACTATTTGACATTTTTCCATAGTAATTTTTGAGTATGATAATAAGAGAAGAAGGAGGAGGAGAGGGAGAAGAAGCATCAGTGGTGGTCATACTTAGCTTATCAGGGGCCCCGCCACTTCACTAAGGAGGTTTCTGGAGATTTAATGGTCAGGCCCAATGCTTGCTAGACTTTTTTGGCAAGTTTAAGAGATCCATATTTGTATTTGTGGCTCACAGACTTAAAATGAAGTCACTTGTGTTAAAAATTCTGATCAACTGAGCCAGGAAAGACAATAAAAGGAAGGTTCTCATGCAATGAATACGTGATAGCAAGAGCTATTACAGAAGACTCGCAAAAACTGCAACATTGCATAGAGGCCATCATAACCTTTCACAAAAAGATATTTCCTTTATTACTATTATTATTATTCTTTTTTTTTTTTTTTTTTTTAGACGGAGTCTCGCTCTGTCGCCCAGGCTGGAGTGCAGTGGCGCGATCTCGGCTCACTGCAACCTCCGTCTCCCGGGTTCAAGCGATTTTCCTGCCTCAACCTCCCGAGAAGCTGGGACTACAGGCGCCCGCCACCACGCCTGGATAATTTTTTGTATTTTTAGTAGAGACGGGGTTTCACCGTGTTAGCCAGGATGGTCTCGATCTCCTGACCTCGTGATCCACCCGCCTCGGCCTCCCAAAGTGCTGAGATTACAGGCGTGAGCCACCGCACCCGGCCAACTATTATTATTATTCTTCTTTGAGACATAGTCACTCACTTGGTCGTCCAAGCTGGAGTGCAGTGGCATGATCTCAGCTCACTGCAACCTCTGCCTCCCAGGTTCCAGCAATTCTCCTGCCTCAGCCTCCTGAATAGCTGGGGTTACAGGCACACACCACCATGCCCAGCTAATTTTCATATTTTTAATAGAGACAGAGCTTCACCATACTGGCCAGGCTGGTCTCAAACTCCTGACCTCAGGTGATCTACCCACCTCGGCCTTCCAAAGTGCTGAGATTACAGATTTGAGCCACTATGACTTGCCACAAAAAGATACCTCTGCAAGGTCATCTGCCTGCCTCTCTAACCTCAGACTGGTGCCACCTTTGTTATCAATCTTTGTAGCCAAGGATAATTATCTCAAAACAGTTGTGTAATCCTCCTCATTTTTCCTTTTAAAACCTCTGTCACCCAGGCGTGGTGGCTCACACCTGTAATCCCAGTACTTTGGGAGGCCGTTGCAGGCAGATCACAAGGTCAGCAGTTCAAGACCAGCCTGACCAACATGGTGAAACTCCCACTCTACTAAAAATACAAAGATTAGCCGAGCATGGTGGAATACGCCTGTAGTTCCAGATACTTGGGAGGCTGAGGCAGGAGAGTCGCTTGAACCCGGGAGGTGGAGGTTGCAGGGAGCCTGGCTCACACCACTGCACTCCAGCTTGGCTACAGAGTAAGACTCCGTATAGAAAAAATATATATATAATAAAAAAATTAAAAACCTCTGTCTTCCTTTACTTTCCAGGATATGCACATAGCTTACCGCGGCATGCATATTCCCATCTTGATGCCCATGTTTTAATAAATATCATTTTATTTTAAAGAGCCTCTCTCTGTCTGCTATTGAGGTTATCAAAATGGTATCAGAAACAAGATCAAAGTCAGCTCATGTTGGACAGATCAGCAACCCAGTTGTGATACTGACCGAGCCCCTTGCTCTCTCTTCTTTTGTAAGTCACATTTTTTGGCCCACTGAATCTCATCTTGGATTCTCAGACTCGCTCCTCTTGGTGAGTTCTTTTCTGTTTTATGCAGGATCTGATCTGGTTATAAGGCTGCCTTAAATGAAGGACCTCACATTTGTCTTGGGACTATACAAGTCTGTTTTGGCAAGCCCTTGCTTGTAAGTGTCCTTTTGGAGGGTACTCTGGCTTCTACAGAATCTGCATTCTAACCCTGAGGCATATCTTTTTCTGGTGAATTCACTTTTGTTTTTTTTTTCTATGAGCCTAATTTAATATTTTGCTTGGTCTGGATGCCTGGCTTAAAATTTTTATGGACACTCTTTATTTTTGCTTCATTTTGTTTTGGTTACACACATCTGTAAATGATTTGGCTCTGTTACTTCTTCTCCTCTTATTTCTAAAGACCTTCTGAGAGCAAAAGAATAAACATTCTAAATGATGTGAGCAGGATAGCTAATTAAAAGCTAACTAAAAGCCATTAGAGCAATCGCCACCATTTAAAACACTGGTTCAAATTCATGACATTCCCTAACAGGATTCATAGGGTTTTCTTTGCTCTCAAGAGATGAATGAGAAATAAAATGGGATTCTCAAAATTCTAAAGCGTGCCAAAACTTCTGAGACTCCAGCTGGCTACACATTCAAAATTTATGGTCCATTCTCATGTACATTTTTTAATTATTGGAAAAATTACACCAAGAATAATATATGGCTATTAAAGGGAATCATTTCAACCCCCCAAGCCTGCTTTTCTTAAAACTAAATAGAAACGGCAGCCAAATATAGAGTTAACATTTAGAGTCTTCTAAGTTGTCTATTGCTATTTCTTTTTTCTGCCTATTTTTAATTTTCTGACTTTTTTTTTTTTTTTGCTAGTGCTAAACTCACTGCTTATGGCATCCCAGCCAAGATTTTCTAAAAAAAAAAAAAAAAAAGAAACCTCTTAAAGGCCTTTTAAATTAATGGCTTTACAAATTACAGTGGTTCCATGGTAACCAACCAGCTAGACACCTGAGTCATTCCTTTTGGAAATGTAAATTTAGATTTGCCTGGCTAATAATCACTTTGGGTGATGGAACAGTTAATTGATGGACTGATATTCTCAAAGAAAAAAACTAGATAAATATTTAAAACTGTTAAGCTCTTCAATCAAATTGGTAAAGATCTTGAGCTCAGAGCAATAATATAAGGTATCGAGATAATATGAGACATAAAAATTGCTTTTGTTTGGATGAACGGAGGCAAGATGGCGCACTTCCGGGTTCTTCATCACCGACTTTTCCCGTGCGCGGGAAAATGTAGCCGGCATCCGGGAAGGTGCAGATCAACCGGGCATGCACCAGGTGACGTCAATCCGAAGAGACCAAGATTTACCTGGTCGCACCTACGGAACGCCCCCCGACACGCCCGTGTCCCGACTATTGCCCTCCCACTCCTAGAAAAGCCGCTCCCTGCAGGGGCGCCCCGCGAACTTCCTCAGCCCCCACTCCTGTCGGGACTGCACTAGGAACTTTGCCGGAGAGCTCCACCGGGCAACTCCCTTGGCCTCCTTTGCCAGAGACCGAGGGACCTCACCCTCCACACCTTCTTCCCTGAAGCTGAGTGACCAAAAATAAATTTGCAGTTTTGCTCCTAGCCTTGCCTACTTGCTGGTTCTTTAGTACTCGCTCTGGTGGTCTTAGAAAAACAAATCAATTGGTGCAACAAGCCATAGAAGCTTCAGATGAGAGCTTAGCCTCTTTTGCAGGGTCAGATTACTTCAGTGGCTCAAGTAGCCGCCCAGAACAGACGGGCTTTAGATTTACTTACAGCTGAAAAAGGAGGCACCTGTCTCTTCCTTGGAGAAGAGTGCTGTTATTATGTCGATGAATCAGGTCTTGTAGATACTAACATTCAAACTCTCAACAGAATAAAAACTGAGCTACAAAGTTTCAACACTCCAACCATACCAGGGCCATCCTTCTGGTTTCTGCCCATAATACAACAAATGTTCCCATTCCTTATCCCCATATTAATCCTCTGTCTTATTTTATGTTTCGCCCCCATTTTAATCAAATTTCTCCGGGCCAATATTCAAGAAATCACTCGCGTCACCTTCAACCAAATGCTCCTTCATCCATACATTCAAATACCAACCATAGACCCTGACCTTAACGATGCCCCTTAACAGCAGGAAGTAGCCAGACAGACGACGGCGCCCCTTATCACTATTATCAATAAAAGGTTGGACTGTTTGGATGAACAGAGGCAAGATGGCGCACTTCCGGGTTCTTCATCACCAACTTTTCCCGCACACGCGAAAATGTAGCGGGCGCCTGGGAAGGTGCAGATCAACCGGGCATGCGCCAGGTGACGTCAATCCGAAGAGACCAAGATTTACCTGGCCGCACCTACGGAACGCCCCCCACATGCCCGTGTCCCGCCTATTGCCCTCCCACTCCTAGAAAAGCCGCTCCCTGCAGGCACGCGGCACGTGAACTTCCTTAGCCCCCACTCCTGTCGGGACTGCACTAGGAACTTCGCCCGAGGGCTCCACTGGGTGACTCCTTCGGCCTCCTTTGCCGGAGATCGACGGACCTCACCCTCCACACCTTCTTCCCCTGAAGCTGGGTGACCAAAAATAAATTTGCAGTTTTGCTCCTAGCCTTGCCTACTCGCTGGTTCTTTAGTACTCACTCTGGTGGTCTTAGAAAAACAAATCAGCTTTGTCCACCATGCATGGACCAGAAAAAGCCAGGAAAAAAAAAAAAAACCCTGCAAATAACTTTTTCTGAAATGCTTCCCCTCCTACATTGACTAGTCAAGCAAACCAGGCCAACAAACAAAAGATAAATTTCTTACTAAAATTCAAGATTGCATGGAGATTTTGGGTTTTTCTACACAATTCAGCCAGCCCTAGCTAAAATGTAAACATTTAACTCCTAAGCTCACGTAAAACTAATGTTTAAAAAATAGTTAAAGAAATTCATTTTACCAAATGACTTTATTCACAATTTTGGTATGCCTTCATTAGATTACCAATCTGGGCAAACAGCCATGTGAACAGGTCCCATTTTGTCAGAAGTATAATTTGGATTCTACTGTCTTTCATAAACCAGTGAGTTTGTATCAATCACTGTTTTGCTGTCTCATGACTAAAATTCTAAAATGAAAGCTATAAGATCTTTGTGGGTGGGGGTGGCTAGGTGTTTTTACATGTATGTTCATGTATTATGTTGTGTGTTGTATCCACACATAATATAAGAATCTGGCACCATCAGCTAGAAATCCCTTAAGAAATTCTATATGCATATTGACTTAGATAAGTGAGTGCTTATATAAGTTGTTAAAATATAGTAATTAACTTACGTGTCTTTCAGTTGATGTGACTTAAGTAAATATTTAATAAACAAACTGGGTTTAAATCTGTTGATAAAATAAAAATGTATTCAGAGTTTTTAGCATAGTTTGTTGCCTGAGTTTACTGGTCAGACAAGATTATATTTGTCTCTGCTAGATGCTTTAAAGTCATAAAACTGTAAACTCAGCCTAAAATCAAAATGATCTTTGTTTGTGAAACTCTTTGATAAGTGAGACTAAAATATTGTTCATTTAATAAAAACAGCTGTATCTTCTGAGTTATTGGCAAATACCCAAGTATTTAACTTTAGGGTTCTTATGTAGGTGAACATCTGATATTCACAAGTTATAAAAATTGTTATTAAGGAAATAACTTGAAATGCTGACTAACTTTGTCTAATAGGTTAGTTTTTATAAGTGATCTAGGTATAATTGTTAAATAAATAAATAAATGAAAAAAGTGAATGTAAATGGAATAAATGATTATAAATGAACTTTTTATGTAATTTAAAATCTTGAAGTTATATTTAATTAAGCGATAGATGCTTATCAGATGTTCAGGTCATTTCTAAATAAAATAAAATACTGAAACATAAATTGGTGAACATCGATGTAAGTATGGCTATTACTTGTCCTTGGCTTCTTAAATTTTATATAAAGACTAAAACATATTTGGGTTTTTTAATACACATAAAAATTATGTTATGGGGAAACATGTTTCTAAAATTATAAAACGGTTCTTATCTCTAAAATACTAATACATCACAGTTAAAACTTTCTTGCTTCTCATATTTTCACTAGAAATTTACGCTACTGAGAGTTAACAATTCTAATTAATATATATAATTCTGTATAACAAGTGTACTAAAAGATGTACTTTTGATGAAAATATAAGAAAGACATTAAAATATGTTCTTTATCGAGAAAAAAGAATAATTGTGTCTAAGTTCAGAGGCTATTTTAGGTTTTTAAATTAGAAAAGAAAGACAAACAAGATAGAAAACAACAGTAAGTAGGAAAGAAAGATGTAAAGAAAGTTGTAAGTCATATATACATAGTTTTGGTAAGGAAGTTTAAAAAAATAATTTTTCAAATAATAATAAAAAAGCAAGTACGTTTTTGTCCTAAAGTAGCATGACTGATTGTTTAAGAAAGAGGAAGAAACAAATGTCTAAGCATATAATGAGAGGTCTGAGTAAGTTATAGAAGGTTTATGAAAAATTAATTCATGAAAAGTATTTTCTTTGTACTGAATAAAATTTGATTCCCCTATATTAGAACAACAGTTTTCTTGAAGTATTGGTTTGCACTTTACAAAAATTGCAAAAGGTTTTGAATTTTATTTCTGAAACCTGTTTCTTTACATTTTCAGACAGATTCTAAATTACAGCTTTTTCGCTGTTTTAGTCTTCATTTAATTTCCCTGGTTTCAAGTTAGAAATGCTGTCTTCTTCAGCTACACTGGTAATTTCATTTTGCAAGGTAGAGTTTTCCTGTTGAAACTTCTCAGATTCATATTCCAGACGTTCAACTGTTGTTAGAGCTTGCTGCATGTGATTTGCAGGTCATGCATTATGGCCTTCTGCTCTTCCTCTTTTTCTCCTTGAGAAGGTACATTTTGGCCAGGCACAGTGGCTCACACCTGTAATCACAGCACTTTGGGAGGCCAAGGTGGGCTGATCACTTGAGCTCAGGAGTTCAAGATCAGCCTGGCCAACATGGTGAAACCCCATCTCTACTAAAAATACAAAAATTAGCCAGGCATGGTGGCAGGTGCCTGTAGTCCCAGCTACTCGGGAGGCCGAGGCAGGAGAATCACTTGAACCTAGGAGGAGGAGGCTGCAGCAAGCCAAGATTACACTTCAGCCTGGGTGACAGAGCAAGACCCTGTCTCAAAAACAAACAAACAAACAAACAAACAAAAAACCAAAACCTAACTATAGAAAGACTGACCAGCAGTGCTTTGGAAGAAAGATCTTGAACAAAAAGGGAAGTGTAGAAGTTGTCAGAATCAAAATGGAGTCGCTTGTGTTAAATCCCTGACAAATGGAGCCAGAGAAGGCCATGAAGAAAAGCTTCTTGTGAGCATATGCCCGATAACAAGGACTATCACAAAAGATGGCAAAAGCCACAACCTTGCCCAAAGGCCATCACAACTTTACATGAAAAGATACTCTTGTGAGGACATCTACCTGGCAAATGCCTATCCACCCTCAGAGTGGCACCACCCTTGTTTCTGATCCTTGTAACCAAGGATAATTATGTCAAAACAGTTATGTAATTCTCTTCATTTTCGCTTTGTCTTCCTTTACCTCCCCGAACACGCACATAGTTTACTACGGCCTGCTTGTTCCCGTTGCAGTGCCCATTCCTGAATAAATCCACTGTCCTCTAGAGAGCCTTGCTCTGTCTGTTAGTTAGGCAGACACCTCTATCTAACAAATATCTCCCATTATTTTCCCACGTGTCATTATGTTTCAGCCACAAGAATCTTTCTGTAAGTCCTGGAATAAGCTCTTTCCTGCCTCAGGACCTGAGGCAACATATGCAATTGTTTCCTCTGCCTGCCATGTTTACATCCTCCATTTTCATTCTGTAGGTATCAACCTTAGTTCACCTCTTCACAGATAATTTCCCTAACCACCCTACCTAAAGCAGGCTTCCATATACATCCTTATCTTCTATCTCTGCCTCTTACTGATTTCCTCTATAATGCAAGTTAACATTTATATTATTTATTGGTTTCTCTTCCTTGAAGATTTTTTGCTACTGGCTCATTGTCATACTCTCCAAACTTTCTCCTTTCTTAATTCTCAGCAATGTCAATATTCACAAAAATAGGACTTCCTCATTCCTGGATCTCCCCCTATCCTCTCATAATGTTTCCCTTCACTCTACCTGACACTCACTCCTATGATCACGGCCTTGATCTTGTAATTGCCAATGCTGTGTGACCCAGCATTATTATCACTCAACTACTATACTCCTCTTTCCCTTGTCATACTAGCAAAACCAAAGCCTGATTAAAGCCTCCTGCACGTATACTCCATGTATGCTTCTGTAGAGCTGAAAGACATGGGAGGGCAGCACATCCACCGTGATTGGTCATGTTTTCACTGTACAATCACCACAATCACCAAGGACTCCTAATGCTACCTAGCAATCACACTGTATTTCTCAAATCCATTCTCTGCGATAATCCATTCTAATAAATTCTCTAATTAATTCTTTTCCATTCTCCTAGGTGACTATTTCATGCTTTCCTCTCTTTCCTCAGAGTTCCAAAACCTCCTTCTCCATTCTGATTCTAAGCCAGTGACATTATTTCTTGCTGCACTGAGAAAATTAAAGCAATCATTAGAGAACACGCTTCCAGCTCAACATTCTTCTACATTCCTGAAAATATGCTCTCGTGGTCTTCTTTCTCGTCTGTATTTGGGTGAAGTGTCTATGCTTTCAGCCAAGGCCAATCCACTTGTGCACTAGATCTACCTCCTTTACCAGTCCTAAGACAAGGCTTAGCAGCAATCCCTCCTACTCCCATACCATCAATTCCTTTGTCTCTACTTAATCATCCTCCTCTGCTAACAAACACAGTTTATTTCTGCCAGACCCTGTGGGAGGTGCCCTAAGATGCACAAAGGTTGATAAACAAGTTCTAGAAGTTACCCTTTCCCCATATGTACTGATAATGTAATTTCTGATATGAGACAAGGCAGCCCACTGTTTTCTTCATGGGATGATGGCAGGCGGGGTTTGGGAGCTCAGTGCAGTCACAAGTTGAAACAAGGAAGAGATAGCAGGAAAGTCTTGAGCAATTCAGTCTCTGACCTCTCCTGACCATTGTTCCCTCCTCAAGGTCTTCAACATGGCTCAACTGGAGGTCCCCCACAGGGAAAGTGAGCCTGCTCAGCTATATAGGGGACCAGTCTCATCAGTGGGCTTCCAGAGCGTGGGCACACAGTGATCCCTGAGTGCAAACTCAAGTAATAATGACCAGGAAGAGGTGGGGCTAACGTTGGTAATATGCCAGGGGAATGGTACCACATCTTGTCCATGAAATCAGTTTACATGTAAAATAACATAGAATGAAATTACTCTGGGATTTCAGAAACCAGCATAATTAGTTCTAGATGAGGAATTATAGAGAAGTCAGCATGGAATCTGAGCAGAAGAGGATGCCAAAGAGGCGCTGCTATAGACTGAAGCAGAGGAAAGAAGCACTAATGCTGTTTCAGGGGATTAATGACTTCTGGGGACAATGTGGCCATCAACTAGAACAGTTCCAGGGGAAAGAAAGGAAGGAAGGTCAGACGAGCAGTTGGAATCCTTGAAGTTCCAGCCATGTCTCAGGACAGGGATTGGAGTCAACCACTGTTTATTTTTTCCTCCATCACAACTGCTACCCAGTCATTGATTAGGGTCCTTGGCCAATGGAATACAAACATTGCAATACTCTTCAAGCCTCACTTGAGTTTGAGACATACATTTTGCTGATTGACATTGAGTCATCTTAGTTATTTATCACTCAGTGTAACACAGTTCCAGCCACGATGTGTTTTCTGTGCACATCTGAGTTGCTTGATCACTCCAGTCCAGACTGTAACTGGGTGGCTAGAACCTGCAGGCAGATTCAATCAAGGATCATCCCTACTGAAATGATGCCAGCTCACAAGCAGATGTCTAGTTGTGGATGTTGGTTTGTAGCCCCTTAGTACTTGTAAAATAATTGAGAAAACTGATAAAGAACTCTAAACTACATATCTAACAGGATTACTTAAGAATCAACTTGGGCCCATGACTAGCATAATTCAACATGTACATAGGAAGTATATAAGGGGTTAGCTGCTAAATATCAGTGACATTGTTCACGAAAATAGGAAAGAAAGAAGGAAGAAATAGTTGACAGGACAGAGATATAAGATCAACAGAACTGGAGGATAAATCAGGAATTATTCATTTGAAATTTGAAGGCTGGGCATGGTGCTCAAGGCTGTAATCCCAGCACTTTGGGAGGCCAAGGCAGGTGGATCACCTGAGGTCAGGAGTTCAAAGCCAACCTGGCCAACATGATGAAACCCCCTCTCTGCTAAAAATACAAAAGTTAACTGAGCATGGTGGCATACACCTGTAGTCCCAACTATTCAGGAAGCTGGGGCAGGAGAATTACTTGAACCCGGGAGGTGGAGGTTGCATTGAGCTGAGATTGCAGCACTGCACACCAGCCAGGGTGAAAGAGAGAGACTTTGTCAAAAAAAAAA
>NW_012116488.1:11645792-11693040 GCF_000951035.1 Colobus angolensis palliatus
GAAAGAAAGAAAGAAAGAAAGAAAGAAAGAAAGAAAGAAAGAAAGAAAGAAAGAAAGAAAGAAAGAAAGAAAGAAAGAAAGAAAGAAAGAAATTTGAGCCAGCCACTCACACTGCTTAGATTATTTGTTTCCAAACATTTGTTCATGGTTCAGATGCACTGCAATCAGGCTCACTTGGGGAATTGTTAAAATACATTCTACGTGACTTTCACAGAGGTCACTTAATCTCAACTATGATGTGCCTGAGATTTTTTTTAAATAAATTACTTAATATGCCAGTACACAAGAAAGTAGAACCATCTCATATGCAGTTACAATAATTTTAGAAGTTTTATTTAAAAATGAAAAATTTGAATTCTTATGTCCATAAATGGACTAAGATAGAATCTAATCTTATATCAACCACATGGAATCATTATTCCTATTTTTGGCTTGCTAAAAACCAAAGTAATAACCTCACTCACTTCAAGGCACATAAGAGATTTATTATTTTAACTAAAATGATTTTTTTTGAGATAGGGCCTCATTCTGTTGCTCAGGCTGGAGTGCAGTGGTGCAATCACAGCTCACAGCTCACTGCAGCCTCAGATTCCCAGGCTCAAGCTATTCTCCCACCTTAGCCTCCCAAGTAGCTGAGGCTTCAGGCACACACCACAATGCCCATCTAATTTTTTTTATTTTTGTAGATATGGGGTTTTGCTATGTTGCCAAAGATAGAAATGACACTTTTTATAACAGGAATTCTATGGTTATGGTTGTGAGCAAGCTGTAACGTGAGGTGGCATCAGCAAAATACCAATGTCTTATTGTATTAGTCAGGGAGGATTAGGTTATGCTGCAGTAGCATGCAATTCCAACAATCTCAGTGGCTTCAGGATAAAATCTCCCTCTCATGCAAATTGGGTATGGGTTTCAACAACTCTCAGACCAACTATTCTTCAAGGCATCATGTCTGAATCGATGTAGTGATCAAGGTGTCCATTCTCATGGCTTGCAATCTCAGCGTGAGCCCTCATCTTGACCATAGTAAGGAAAGACAGACTGGAGAATCACTCAGAGGCCTTTCCCTGCTTCTGTCCGGATGTGATACTTAGCATTTATTCTAGCATTAATTTGGCCAGAACACAGACCCACCCACCTGTAACTTGGCTGGAAATTGTTGTCTTCTATATGCCCAGAGGAAAAAGAGAATCAGATATTGGCAAGTGTTAGTGATATCTCTCACACTCAACTTAGCCTTCCTTTTGAAAGTTTCTATGCAACCATCTGTGGCCTGGCATATGGCTTCTGGAACACTTCCCAAAAGATGCTGGTGCTCTGATAGTGGGTACCAATCATTTCTTCTTTAGGGTCAGTTTATAGTCCCTGTCAGGGAGACTGCTACTTCAAATGTCCCAGTCCTGCAGACACTGCTCAGTGCAAATGTTTGATATTTGCATTCCTCCAATTGTTAGCAGGCAAGGAAGGTGTAAAGTCAACTGTTGGCTGGGCCTAGGAAACAGGGGAATTCTGGAGTTGGCTGTTGTCACTTGCTAAGCTTATTGGCATTCAAACCAGACATAAGGAATTTGGAAGAACAATATGTCACTGTTATTTTTCTTCCATTGCACAGCTCCCTGCAGCCGCTACTGAGAAGCAGGCTCATTTTCCCTAGCTACAATGGCAAGATAGATGTGATATCCAAGGCATTTAAATGTGAAGTGCTAAGCTTCTGCAGGTGTATGTGTACATAACACACATGCTAAGCATATGAAATTTGCTGTAATGTTTTACAGCCCAGTTTTGGACGACACTAATCCATAAACCTAATGGGAAATGGAGATTTCAAAGGTTCACGTAAATCAGGGGTCTTCAATCCCCAGGCTGTGGACTGGTACCGGTCCTTGGCCTGTTAGGAACCCAGGTACAGAGCAGGAAGGGAGCAGTGGGTGAGATCAGTGCCCTCCTGTTAGATCAGTGGTGGCATTAGATTCCCATAGGAATGCAAACCCTACTGTGAACTGCACATGCAAAGGATCTAGGTTGCATGCTCCTTATGAGAATCTAAGGATGAGCTCAGGTGGAACAGTTTCATCCCAAAGCCATCGCCCCGACCTCCATCTGTGGAAACTGACTTTTAGGAAACTGATCCCTGGTACCAAAAAGATGAGGGACAGCTGACATAAATCATAAAATCAAAGGTAGTGCTCTGGCCTCCATGGGAAAGTGTACCAGGAAATATCGATATGCAAGAGATTTACTAATTAGACTTATTGCACAGTGTGGCAGACAAGTGATCAAAATTACAAACTGGCTTCCTACTAGGGTCCTCACTAATGCCAAATTTAAGTGAAAGAGGAAAGAAGTTGAAACAAAGTATGAAAAATTATAAATTGTGAAATTAAGATATTTACTCAGTAACTTCCTCGGATTAAAGCCTTGTAATCCCAGAGCTCCGAGAGAGCCATCCAACTCAATCCCAGTGGCTCACAGTATGTAGTTCCTTCCTGATGTGATGGGTTTGGTTTTTTGGTTTCTGGGTTTTGAGGGTTTTTTTGAGATGGAGTCTCGCTCTGTCACCAGGCTGGAGTGCAGTGGTGCGATCTTGGCTCACTGCACCCTCCGCCTCCTGGGCTCAAGCAATTCTTCTGCCTCAATCTCCTGCATAGCCGGGATTACAGGTGTGCGCCTGATGTGATATTTTAATATGCTGAGCTTGAAGTTGCAGGGGGAAAATAGTAACATCATTTTTGTTGATTAATTCATGTTTTCACACTTAGTTTGGAATCAGGATTTAAAAAACCGTGCTTGGAGACCTATTTCAGAACTGCCCTGAGCTCAGGAGAACTACAAATCCTCAATGATCACTTGCAGAAGAGTTCTACCTTAGGTGACCAGATGACTAACATGATGAACTATTAAGTCAAAGGATCCACACAGGGATGCTGGAGGTACTGCTTTTACATCTGAAAAATGTTCTTTAGGGACAAAAATACTGTATTCCCCAGGGTCTTTTCATGCTAATGAAGCTAATGTCATAAGACTTGAAATCCAGGTCATGGGATCCCATCCCCAGGGAAGCCTCCAGACTGCACTTGGAGAATACACCCCTCGTGCAAAATGCAAGGACAAGTGAAGGACAAATACAGATCTAATGACCTCTTCAGGTACCAGGGTCAAAGCCAAAATATGGCATGGCCATAATGCATAGAGAATACCTATTATAATGTAAACACCAAGAACAAGGAACAATGCTGGTTTTCCAGGGCACAACTCAACAAGTCACTTATATTCTCTGAGTTTTGGTTGCTCATCTGCAAAGTGAGATGACAGCATGCAGGGACTATGGCACAGCATTGCTGGAGGTCATATCCTTGCAGACTGAACTAACACACAGGGAAGGAGACTGAAACCACCACTGAAAAAATTATAACTTAGGAAATTGTGACAGTGAAAGAAATCAGACTTAACTGACTCCATCTTGCTTCTAACCTTTAAGCTGTCGTCATTATTTCCTGGGCATAGGCCGAATTAACTTTGGGAGGGAATTCAGCTCATGGTTTTGACTCTGAAACAAAATTGATAATAGTCCTTTCCTGAAAAGATCTTCTTCTTCCCTGAGAACCAGTTTGCCTTTGCAGGAGTGACAAATTAGCTATGGATTCAATATTACAGTTCATGGGTCATGCAACATCTGGCTTCAAGAGTCTGAACCTCTCCAAATTTCTCCTGGGGATAACATCACTTATTGTGAAACCTAAGCTCAGTGCTTGACATATTTTACAGACCCTACACTCGATGGATCAGCTGACACCACCCAGACCAATAATCTGGCTCAATCAGCTCTGCTAAACCACCCAGGAACAGAAGACAGCAAGAAAACTCACTTCAACCCCACTATGATTCTACCTCCAACCTGACCAATTGGCACTCCCCACTTCCCAAGCCCCTACCTGCCAAATTGTCTTTAAAAACTCCAATCCCTGAATGCCTGGGGAGACTGCTTTGAGAAATAATAGAACTCCAGTCTCCGCACAGCAGGCTCTGTGTGAATTACTCTTTCTTCATTGCAGTTGCTCCATTTTGATAAATCGGCTCTGTCTAGGCAACGGGCAAGGTGAACCCACTGGACAGTCACAAAACTGCTGCTCTTCAAGGAGCTTCTATATGCTTGGACCATATATTGTTACTACATCAGCCATCTCCAAAACACTCCAAAGTAAGTACGTTCCCAGTTTTATTCCTGGGCTCAATGAGAGATTAAATAATTTCCTAAATTCCCACAGCTAATAACCAACAGATTAGGATTTGAGCCCCATGTTGTTCGACTTCACCGCAGAAGCTCTTCCACTCCATCAGACTGTCTTCTAAAGTTTAGGGAATTTGGAGGAAAGCCAAAATGGTGAAGGAGAACCCCTGGGAAAGTCACCTTTTTGGAGACCCTGAAAGAAACTGTCATGTATTTGAACAGAGTCTTTCCGTTTGTTTAAGTTAAAAGGAAATAAAGGCATGCTTTCTTATAAAACCAACCCATTCCCGTGAAAACATAAACACATAGAAACATAAAGAACAAAGTAGAAGGCATTGTCCCAGCTGGTAAATCTACATTCCAGGAGAGTCACTGGGTTGTGTCTCAGAGGCTTCCATGCGTCTCCTTTAGTTTCTCTATATATGCATAGACTCTTACCCTACACAATGTATTGTACATGGCTTTGTTCTCTTACTTCCAACCAAAACAAAAGACCAAAAGAGAAGAGGAAAATAAAAAGAGGAGGAGTCTCTCTGAACATATTCTGGTTTGGGGACTGCCCAATTTTTTTTTTCAGAAAGGAAAAGAAAGGGAATCAATATTATTGTTACCAGAAAGGGGTCCCGATCCAGACCCCAGGAGAGGGTTCTTGGATCTCGCACAAGAAACAGTTCAGGGTGAGTCCATAGAGTAAAGTGAAAGGAAGCTTATTAAGAAAGCAGAGGAATAAAAGAACGGCTACTCCATAGATAGAGCAGCCCTGAGGGCTGCTGGTTGCCCATTTTTAGGGTTATTTCTTGATGGTATGCTAAACAAGGGGTGGGTTATTCATGCCTTCCCTTTTTAGACCACATAGAGTAAATTCCTGACATTGCCATGGTATTCGTGAACTGTCATGCGCTGGTGAAAATGTGGCAGTGAAGACAACCAGAGGTCACTCTTGTGGCCATCTTGATTTTGGTAGGTTTTGGCCGGCTTCTTTACTGCGATCTGTTCTGTTTTATCGGCAAGATCTTTATGACCTGGTGCTGACCTCCTCTCTCATCCTGTGACTTAGAATCTCTTAACCATCTGGGAATGCATCCCAGTGAGTCTCAGCCTCATTTTAACCAGTCCCTATTCAAGATGGAGTCACTCTCATTCGAACACCTCTGACATTATAAAGTGTCTTCTCTATGCTGGTCCTCTCTGTGTATTCATTTATTTTGTCTTAACAACCAACTCTAAGACCTTGGAACTATAATCACCACTTACACATATGGACAGTGAAGCCACAAGGAGTTAAGTAACTTGTTCACAGTAAACTGAACCTAGCTCTGACTCTCCCAAATCTCATAATCTTGCCATAGTCTACACTATTTCAGGTGATGTCAGGGCCATCATTTTTTCCAGAGCCCTTTAAATAAGGAAGGAGACCCCCAAAAGTCTTACATGGAGATGTTAGTGTGTGTATGCACATGTGTTCAAACTGTTTGTCTTCAGCACCTTGAGTGCCTTGCCCTGCCGTCCTTGGTAAACCTGAGGGCTCCAGCCCGAGAGAACAGGGCACTTCTCCAAGTGTGTCCTCAGCTCCCTGAATCCCATCCACACAGCTTCCAGTATCTGAGCCTAAGTTGCTTCACAGGGTCTTCCCTATCTGCTTCCCACGTAGCCCCGCTGGAGAACAGAGGTAGAGGGAAAAGGGCAGCAAAGTCCAGAGCACACACGTCCTCATTGTTTGCTAGGAGGGCTGATGTTGACCCAGGCTGTGTTTGCTCTCCTTGCCCAATGCTCTCTGAGGGAGAGAGCCAAACACCAGGCCCCAAGAACCAGTTTAAGTAGAATGGCAATCATTGATTTTTCACTAAATTCCTGAAACAACTTTGTTTTGTGTTCCCAGTCATTTCACTGAATTAAATTTCTATTTGCCTGACATCAAAACAACAAGCACACAGTCCCAGGGGTGAAAGAACAAGGAAATACTACCTATTCGACCAGGCACTTTCTGTAATCCTCTCTGCAGCCCCACCATGTCAGGACTATCATCTCCATTCCACAGATAAAAGAGATGAAGTCACTGGCTCTGGGTTCTTGGTGGTTAATGGCAGATCTGGGATTTGAACTATGTCTGACTTCTTTTCCACTTAATTCCTGGAATCTTTCCAAGACAGTGAGGAAAGGGGAAGGTGGAGGGGAGAGAAAAAAGTTTTTAAATATAGTTTAGCATAGTCTACAACTAGCCATTCCACCCAAAAAAATGAAAATACAAAGACTTCTACATGAATGCTCATAGAAGCTTCATCCATAACAGACCAAAGTGGACACCACCCAGACATCCGTCAGTAAACAGGATAATTGGTCCGTCCACACGATGTTGATGGAATAGGACTCAGCAAGAAGTATAAGCGCACTGCTGATATTGGTGACAACGTAGATCAATCTCGGAAACATGATATTGAACTAAAGAAGACAGACACAAAAACATAGGTAGTGTATTATCCCATTTACAAGCTCTTCTAGAAGAGGAAAAACCAGTCTATGGAGACAGAAATCAGAACAGAAGTTACCTTCGGGAGGCATTGATAGAAAGGGGACTTCACGGATGGAAGAATTTGCTCTGTCTTGCTCAGAGTGGTGGTTACACAGATGCACACACATGTAAAAATGTATTGAGCCATGTATTTAGGAGTTATTGTTTTACTACATGCAAATAACACCTCCATAAAAAGTAAATCAATAAAGACAGGGAAGGGGTGGTGGCACAGGGGAGATGCGGAGAGGCTGGAGGATTCAGGAGAAGCTTTATACTGTCATCTTACATATTCTCTTCAATCCTCACTGCAAAGTAGGTATAATAAAACCTTCCTCGCAGAGCTGTTGGGGAAATGAACATTTGTGAGCACAAATTTCTGACAGAGGCCTTGGCATCTGGTAAGCAATCAGCAAATGGGTGGCTTTGGCTGGGATTCTGCTGATGAGCTCAGTAGGGGCCACAAGGAGAATGGAAAGAGGGACGCCAGGGGCATGATGCAACCTCCTTCCCCATCGGTGGATTTCATCATGACAGCTCAGTCCTCGCTCTGCTGTCCTCCCCCGGACTGCTGCCCTTTTCTCATGGGGCAGACAGAGGAGGTGGGTGGAAAGGCAGCTTGGGTGGAGGTGGAAGCCCAGGCTTGGCATCAGGTTCTAGGTCCGGGCTGGGAGGCGTTGGCAGCCTGCTAACCTCTCCCTCCTCGGTGTTAGACTCCAGCTTGAATAACAAAGCGACTGGTTTGGTTTGGTTTGGTTTTGCCTAAGAAGTTGCACACCTCACACAAATTTTTAGCATAGGCTAAGTTTTCACACTTTCACCCTGGCAAGACACCTTAGCCATCGGGTGAAAGAAACGCTCCATTTCCATGATCCTTGATTAACTCAGTTCATGAAGCAACTTTCCATCACCTATTTTGTGCTCAGTACAAAGCCACAGAGATGGAAAAAACACAATCCCTGCCCTCAGGTCACTTGCAGCCTGATGATGCCACCAAGCTTTGGGGTCATGAGTCTCACAGCCTGGTTAGAATCTGCCCTCCACCACTTGCCAGTTCTGTGAGCTGGGGCTAGGTGCTCGACGTCTATGAACCTCAGTTTCCTCATCTATAAAATGAGATAACAGAAATATCGACTTCACAGGCTTGATGTGAGGACGAGGAGTTAGTCTGTAACCAGTGCTTGGAAGGGCTCTGGCATGAGCCATGTGCTCACTGTTAGTTATATGCTAACATTACAAAGGGATGTGTATGAAGTGTTGTGGAAGCAGCAAGCAGGGAGAAAGAGGGGAAGGGAGAGAGGGAGGTACCTGTTTCAGCATTAGGGTAACACTCTGTCTTGGTTTCCTCATCTGTTCTAAGGAGATAACAGTGGTACCCACTGCACAGGATAGAGTGAGGTGATGCACATGAAGTGTTTAAGATAGGGCCTGGCAGAGGCCACATGTGCAAGGACTCTTAGCCACAATTCAGGGGGTGGCATACCACCGCTGGAGTATTTGGAGATTTATATTATAAAATGGAAGCAAGAGGCCTGTTAAAATCAAGCAAATAGAAATGCCCAAAGTCAACATGAAGGAGTCAACAGGGTAAATCGAACCATTTGAAGCCAAGGTCGGAGTTGGGCAAATTAAGAGCCCTGTTGCTCTCTGTTATCTAAGCCACCCACGCAGGGCATGTATTTCTGAATAATAAGCCCTAAAGTCCTGCTGGGTCTCCCACAGTCCCCATGCAAGAGTGAGTCCTGCATGCTCAGCCCTGCCTGTGGTTCCCGGAAGGCCTCTGTCACTGCCTGCTCACTTCCTCTCCCAGGGAAGATACCCCAGTGCCAAAGTCAAGACAGACCTGGAACATAAACATGGTGGCCTTGTCAGAAAGCAAGTGTGTGTTGCTGAAACATCAGCAGAGGTTGTCAAAGGGATAAAGAGATAACTTAAAAGGGTTCCTATTGACCAAAATGAGACAAGTTGACCATCTAAAATCAAAGCATAATTACAGTTCAACAGGACACATTGTGTCTCTTAAATCTTCCAATACATAATGACCATCATGGCACACAACCTCAAAAGAATAAAGTTAAAATAAAGTTCAGAAAAAGTTAGTTGCAACAAAACATTAGTTTTATTAATTTTAACAAGAAGGGGATGAAGCTATAGATGCATTTTTATTCCTTCTTTTAACTATGTTGCCCCCTTACAATGTACAGCTTTGCCTTATTTTTCTCTGTCTGAGTAAGGATAAAGAGTAAAGGCCAGGCACGGTGGCTCACACCTGTAATTCCAGCGCTTTGGGAGGCTGAGGCAGGCGGATCACATGAGGCCAGGAGTTTGAGACCAACGTGGCCAACATGATGAAATCTCACCACTACTAAAAATATAAAAATTAGTTGGAAGTGGTAGCGCATGCCTGTAATGCTAGTTCCTCTGGAGGCTGAGGCACGAGAATCGCTTGTAATCCCGGAATTCAGGAGGTGGAGTTTGTGGTAAGCCAAGATTGCGCCACTGTAACTCCAGCCTGGGTGACTGAGTGAGACTCTGTCTCAAAAAAAAAAAAAAAAAGAGAAAAACAAGAAGTTGTGAGTAGGCCAAATAGTTCCAGAAAAAGCAGAAATCCACCACCTCCGCCCAACACACAGGAAGCGGCTCAGGAGGTTACGCAGAGAAGGCAAGTGTGTCTGCTGGGGTTTTGCAAGTTGGTTCATTTGAAAGATCCCTTAAGGAGGTAAACAAATGGTGCAAACTTCATTCCTTCATCTCCTGGAAGATAAACTTCAAACACCCAACTAACCCCACCAATTAAATGAGTTATAGGAAGACAGACACAAGTGTCAATTATGCTAACAGAGCTCTGCGTTAAATACCCCACCAGCATCGCCTCATTTAAGCCTCACAACTATGTGGGAAAGAGACTTTTATCCCCATTTTACAGATAAGGAAACGCTCAGAGACCTGAGGCTCTTCCCCGGATCCAAGTCCGCTTAGCACCAGTCACCCCACGTCCTCTGCATGTCACAGGTGCTCAGAAAGATGCTAAAGACACCTGGCCCTGCACCTTCAGGAAGCCAAAATGAGCACAGCCCCTAAAGAGAGGATTGACGGCCTCTTTCTGGAAAAAATGGAGTTTGAATCCGAGGAGGTGTCCCTTAACAACAGGTGCTGCTCCCCAAGTCTGGGGCCAAACGCAGAAGTTGTTCTCCCACTTAGACCCCTGAGACCTATCTATAAGGTTTTTCAGAGCGAGGACACATCCCCAAAGGTCGTGGCCTTTGGTGGTTAGCATTGACTTGGGGCCCATCACATGCCAGAGGCTGCCCGAAGTGCTTAAATGTTATTACCTCATTTGATCGTCACAATCCTAACGGAAGTGACTCTTCTTAGAGTCTTCCTATCTCACAGATGAGGGAACTGAGGCACAGAGAGGTTAAGTGGCTTGTCTAAGAGCTCACAGAAAGAGCGGTGGAGCTAAGGCTTGACCCCAGATGTTAGATCCTGAGCCCATGCTTTAACCAGTGACCTGCACTGCCTCCCAAAGAAGGAAGCTGGTGCCTGGGAGGGAGGGTGCACAGCGAGGGTGTGCATGGTGCATGTGTGTGTTTGTGGGGTGGCCAGCACTCTTCGGGGCACTTTGCCAATGAGTTCAGCTCCCGTGAAGTCCACTGTTGTTCTCCTGACCAGTCACTCAGTCTTGATTTACTTGGCCCAAGGCCACTGGCACCAGCCTGGCCAACATGGTGGCCAAGCTTACCCTCTTACCCGCTTCCTTGCTGCAGACCCCAAATCTTGACCCCCACATCCCTATCCAGCCTATACCACAAGGCTCCCATCTCCAGGCAGGGCCCTGTGATGGGGCAGGGCTTCCCCAGATGCCCCTTATTCATCACCAGCTCACAGGATCTTCCCATGATGTATTTCCTCCGAGGGAATCAGCCCAGATGCTGCAATAGACAATTCTGGAAGTAACCGAGTGGACAAGACTTTCCCCATCGTGTCCTGGGGTTCCTGTGGTCACATTCCTTGTGAACGGCCACTGAGTGCTCCCACCTCCCCCGACCGCCCAGGGTTTTGTCCTGGTGCATTTTCCCAGAACATCCCAGCCCTTCCTCCCAGGATGGATGTCCAGAGCAGGGCAGGGGCTGAGCCTAGAGCCCTGGAACCAAAAGAACAGGACCCCAAATTCTGAGCCCCTTACTTGCCCCACCTGCTCCCACCCATGCTTTCTTCATTCCTCCTCCAAATGCCCCAGCTCCCCACTGCAATCCCTCTGCACCCAGCCAGGTCCTCTGACACACACCTCCCCAGTGCACACAGACCTGCCCAGCCACGGGGCTGCCCACTGGGCATGTCATAGGTGGCTCAGTCCTCTTCCCTCTGTAACTGGCCCCAGAAACCTGCCAGATGTTGGTGCCAGGTCTGTGCCAGGAGGGCAAGGCCTGTCATGTCTGGTAATAATCCTCTGGGCAGTGTGACTGCACCTTTTACGGCAGCTCAAAGGGAGAGGGTGACTCGTCCTGGGTCACAGAGCTGACAGGGCGGGTAGAACAGGTGACACGCAGGGCTCTGTGAGTTTATGAGGGCCCAGTCTTGTGTGTGCCTGGCAACGGGCAAGGCCCCTTCCTGCCCAAGCTCCCCGCCCTCCCCAACCTATTGCCTCCGCCACCCGCCACCCGAGGCCGACTTCCTGGGTGGGCAGGAACTGGGCCCTGTGCCCAGGGCGTGCACTGCCTCCACGCAGCAACCCTCAGAGTACTGAGCTGAGCAAAGGAGGAGGAGGGGATCAGCACTCTGAGGAAAGCCTAGCCACTGCCTCTGCCAGGAATTCCAGGTAGGAGGGCAGCAACCTTCTGCCAGCCTCCAGGCCACTCTCCTGTGCCTGCTGGAGGAGACGGAGCTTGAGGATAGCAGGAAAAGTGGGACGATGCTGCTGTTGCTCACTCAGTTCCACAGATGGGAGGGACAGTGGGGCTTGGAGTGGGGGTCATGGCGCAGATGGGAAAATGAAGGCTCAGAGAGGGGAAGAAAAGCCCAGGAGGTACTGAGGGCAGGTGACCTCAACCACAGCCCAGCACTGGAGCTGTGAGTAGACGTAGAGTAGCAGAATATCCATTCAGCCAGCTCAGGGGAAGGACAGGGGCCCTGAAGCCAGGGGATGGAGCTGGCAGGGAAGAGAGCTCAGAGAGAAGGGGAGGGGAGTCTGAGCTCAGTTTCCCACTGTCTGAAAAGAGGGTGGTACCTACTCCCCCGACAGGGTAACTGAATGAGAGACTGCCTGGGGGAAAGCTCTTCAAATGTGGCCCACCCCACCCCAGTGACACCAGGGAGACCCCTGACATGGGGGAGGGAGGACAGCATCAGAAGGGGCTTTCCGGGCACACCCAGCACCCAGCTCTGAGCTTTCCTTGAACTGTTGCATTTTAATCCTCACAGCAGCTCAACAAGGTACATACCGTCACCGTCCCCATTTTACAGATGGGGAAATTGAAGCTCAGAGCAGTTAAACAGCTCACCTGAGGCCTCACAGCCAGTAAGTGGGTTCCCTGGTCTGAATATGTGTGCTGGAGGATCCTGTGGGTCACTCGCCTGGTAGAGGCCCAAGGTGGAGGCATAAGTGGGACTGGTGAATGACAGAAGGGGCAAAAACGCACTCATCCATTCATTCTGCAAGTATCCACGGCACGTACGCCAGCTCCCAACCAAGTTTACGCATTGCACAAAAGGTGATGCAATCTGATTTAGGCTTTTAAAGGGATTGCAATCAAGTGGGGCCCCACTGGCCTCAACCCTGTACCACCCCTCCCCTCCACCCCCAGTGGTCCCCAAAGGCCTCCATCAACCCCAGGGTGGGGGCCGTGTTCCCAAAGAAAATCCAAGCTGTATACACATCACACGGATTTTCCAGGAGCAAAAACAGAAACAGGCCTGAGGCTGGTCAGAATTGAACCTCCTCCTGCTCTGAGGAGCCTGCGGGGCAGGCTAAGCAGAGGGCTGTGCAGACCCACATAAAGAGTCTGCTGTGTGCCAGGCACTTCACCCAAGGCACTTCACAAGCATGCTTGGGAATGAGACTTCCAACTCTCTAGGATGCAGGTGAAACACTTCCTGGTTCAAAGAGGTGAAGCGGCCTGCCTGAGACAGCGCCACTCTTCTTTACAGATTTGTTCTCCCACCTCTACCCTGTCTCATGGTCTCCCATGCCAGCCTGATGCTTGTGTCTGCCTCAGTCATGCTCCATTTTTCCATTGGGACAATCAACAGGGTTTTTGTATCTAAGGCTGACTGGGTAACTTCGGATGAGCAGCCTCTCTGCTCTGAGCCTCAGTTTCCTCATCTGTCAAATGGGCTCTAACCCACTCTGATCTCCCAGGGCGGCATCAGTCTTCAGCATCAGGCATTTCGGGGTGACTCAGTAAATGGTAGATCTTGCTACCAGTTGAACAGCCGCTAAGGATTCTGCAGTGAGAGCAGAGGGCCAGCAAAGTGGCACTCTCCCAGCGACTGTCTGACTCACGCCACCCCCTCCACCTTGGACACAGGACGCTGTGGTTTCTGAGCCAGGTACAATGACTCCTTTTGGTACGTGCAGTGGAGGCTGTACGCTGCTCAGGCAGAGTGTCCGGACAGCGTGGGCGGGCGACTCAGAGCCCAGCCTGTGAACTTAGTCCCTGTTTGCTCCTCCGGTAACTGGGGTGATCTTGGTTAATATTCACCAGCAGCCTCCCCCGTTGCCCCTCTGCGTCCACTGCTTAAATACGGACAAGGCCAGGGCTCTGTCTCCTCAGCCTCAGGCACCACCACTGACCCGGGACAGTGAATCGTAAGTATGCCTTTCACTGCGAGAGGTTCTGGAGAGGCTTCTGAGTCCCCCACGGCCCAGGCAGGCAGCAGGTCTGGGGCAGGAGGGGGTTGTGGAGCGGGTATCCGCCTGCTGAGGTGCAGGGCAGATGGAAGGGCTACAGCTGGGCTCCTATTGTCGTAATAATAGCAGCCATGAGGGTTGTGTCCTGCTTCCCAGTCCTGCCCGGTCCCCACTCAGTACCTCCTGGCGGATACACTGGCTTTGGTAAGCAGAAGTGCATGAGGGTGTCTAGCTCCGCGGTCCTGGCACCCCAGGAGGGGGGCACCAGCCAAGATACAGCAACGACAACGAAGCGCAGCTATTTCTTTCTGTTTGTGCAGCTCCTGTGTCTGTCAGGGGGTTCCTATCTGTTGTCTCCTGTAAGCCTCACCACCTCTCCTACTGCTTGGACACGCATTTTTTTCCCCTTCTATGGATGAGGAGGTTAAGGTCCAGAGAGGGGTGGGGAGGAACGCCGGCTCACATTCTCCATCCCCTCCAGATATGACCAGGAACAGACCTGTGCCAGGCCTCAGCCTTACATCAAGATGGGTCTCCCCATGCATTGGGGACCTCTGGGCCCTCCTGTCTCAGTGGAGGACAGGAAGCTGTGAGGGGCACCGTCACCCAGGGTTCAAGCTGGCATTCCTGAATAATCGCTCTGTGCCAGGCCACAGCTAAGCTCAGTGCACGATTAAGCCTCATAACCCTCCAAAGCAGTTACCAGGGTGATTCCCATTTTACAGATGAGGAAGTTGGGGACCGAGTGGTTAATAACTGGCCCCAAATCACACACCATCCATAATTTGGGCTTAGGCACCTGGCTCCAGGCCCCGAAATCCTGAGCCTGGCCCTAGTGCTCACCGTTTCTCTCAGGTCTCAGTCGCTGGATGGGGAGCAGGAAGCCTGGGCTGGACTTGAGGCCTCTCTGATGCTCGGTGACTTCAGACAGTTGCTCAACCTCTCTGTTCTCTTGGGCAAAACATGATAACCTTTGACCTCTGTCCCCTCCCTTCATCCCACCTGACCTTGATCTCTGGAGTGTTGGAAGAATTTAATTTTTCCTGCACTGAGTTTTGGAGACAGGGGTCAAAAAGCTGACCAAGGCCAAGGTGGCCAGTTTCCCATAGAACGCCTCTAAAAGACCTGCAGCACTAGCCAGAAGAACTGGTATTCTTGAGAACTTACTGTGCACCAGGCACTTCTTGGTATTTTGTGCATATTTAATTTCATAATAACTGTATGACAAAGTCCACCTTTCTCATCTCCAGGAAACTGAGGTTGAGAGAGGTTAAGTAACGTGTCCAAGGTCACACAGCTAATAGCAAGTTGATCTGGAGCAATCTGGCCTGAGAGCCTCTAATTTTAGCCACAAACTGATGCTGCCCCTCTTCAGGTAGCCAGGCCACCTCTGAAGTCTTCTGATTCAAGACTTCTGGCTGCAGCTTTGTACACAGAGACGATTAAATGTCAGGTTTTGCAGTCAAATCTGTTTAATCCCAGGCAAAACATCTGGGATTAAATCTCAGTTTTGTAAGCAAGTAGCTCTGTGATTTTTAGTGAGTTATTGAATCCTCTTTGGGCCTCAATTTTTCTGTCTATAAAACAGGGTTAATCATTTGCATCTCATAGGGTAAGCTTTGGGGACAGATTAGATGATACAGTGCCTGTAAATTGCCTGGTGTCAGTAAGTGTGGCAATGATGGTGACACTGAGGTTGATGTTTGCTTAGCATAGGGGTAGGCAGCTAGCAGGCAGTAAACAAACACTTGGAGAATTTGATGGAAAATTTGCCAAACTCAGATGCTGTTCACTGCTGAGCAGGAGCCCCTTCCTGCTGAAATGGGTCCTGGGGAGTGTAGCAGCTGGCCAGGAAGAAATCTGCCCTCTCTCGGGCGGGAGCTCAACCTGTGTGCAGGTACGGGGGGGCTTCCGCACCGGGTGCCCACTCACGCATTACATCGGTTATTCCTCATCTCTGTCCAAGGGACTCTTTTCTCCACTGTACAGCTCTGAAGCCAATGCTCAAAGCCGTGAAGTCATTGACCCCAGGCCCCCTGCCCGTAAGTGACAGGGCCTGGTCACACTTGGGTTTATTTATTGCCCATTTCAACAGGTGGTTTGACCATGGGTGAGATTCTCTTCCCTGCACCCTGCTGGGTTGCTCTTGGTCCCTTATTTTATGCTCCTGGGTAGAAATGGTGTGAGATTAGGCAGGAAGTGACTCGCTTCCCTCTCCCCGGCCCTGCAAAGAGTGCTCCCACCTGCCCCAATTCCAGAAATGTCACCATGAAGTCTTCATTCTTTTGGTTTAAAGCTTGGCCTCAGTGTCCATACACCGTGGGGTACTTGACCACCTACTTTCTCCTGTCCAGTCGCCCTCCCAGGCACTAGCTTTTGGGGGTGCAGGGTGCTACCTCTGATAGAAGGGCCAGGAGAGAGCAGGTTTTGGAGTCCTGATGCTATAAGGAACAGCTTGGGAGGCATAATGACCCCAACACTATGCTTGAGACCAATGTCAGAGCCCAATTCTGACGTTCACCATCTGAGATTTGAGGGCACAGCTGTCTCAGTCCGTGATCGGAGTGCTGGGAAAGCCAAGACGTGTTCCAGCTTTGTCACTGACTTGCTGTATGGCCTCGACAAGGCCCTGACCCTCTCTGGGCTTCAAACTCTTCACTGTGAAAGGAGGAAACCAGAGTAGGTGATGTGACACCAGGAAAGATGGATGGGTGTGGGGAAATGTGCTCCTCCCAGCTGTCACCCCCTCTCCACCCTCCCTGCACCAGCCTCGCCACCTCCTTTGAGCCCAGCAGCCCCCTGTCTAGGAGGGCGCCTCTCCTCAGGCCTAGCTATGGAAATTCTCCATCTGTTTCGCTACATCGAACCTAGATGCCATTCTAACCAAGAATCCTGGCTGGGTGCAGTGACTCTCGCCTGTAACCCCAGCACTTTGGGAGGCCGAGGCAGGCGGATCAAGAGGTCAGGAGTTCAAGACCTGCCTGGCCAACATGGTGAAATCTCGTCTCTACTAAAAAATATAAAAATTAGCCAAACGTGGTGGCATGTGCCTGTAATGCCAGCTACTTGGGAAACTGAGGCAGGAGAACTGCTTGAACCCAGGAGACAGAGGTTTCAGTGAGCCAAGATCATGCCACTGCACTCCAGCCTGGGAGATAAAGCGAGACTCTGTCTCAAAAAAAAATAAAATAAAATAAAAATCCTATGTTAGCGTACAGAGGACCCCAGTGAGGTCTTCTCCCAGCCCCACTTTGCACAACTGGGGAGAGTGAGGCCCCAGGACCAGGGGATGCTTACTCAAGGCCAAGTGGATAGTGATGGCCCTGCCAGGACTAGAAGCCACAACTTCTGGCCCTAAGGCCACTCAGCATATTTAGTGTCCCCACCCTGCGGAGGCCCAACTCTCTCCTGACCTCTGAGCCCTGTAATGATGGGGGAATTTCCATAAACCATGAAGGACTGCACAAAATCCAGTTGGGAAGTGAAAGAGAAACCTAAGGGAGATGGAAATATACAGCACTAATTTTAGCACCGTCTTCAGTTCTGACAACACTAGCTAGTTGAAGAAAACTACAAACATGTATTATGTAGTGTGTGGTCTGTTCCATTTGGATTACTTAGAGGTAAGAGCGCCAGGAGAAAGGTGGTAGAGAGAAACCAGCTTTATGCTTCATTTTGTTGCTTTACTGGAAAGAAACTTTTAACAGTCCGGGGGGGGTCAATGAATCTCAATATTTGTTATTTCCAACTTTTTTCTCCAGTGTTTCATTTCCCAAATTCAAGGACACCTTTTTCTTTGTATTTTGTTAAGATGATGATTTTAGTTTTGTGACTAGTAGTTAACTATGTGGCTGCCAGGCATATTCTCCTCAGCTAGGACCTCAGTTTTCCCATCTGTGTAGACAGCAGGTTCTGCTCAGTGGGCTGCAGATTGGTGGTCCAAAGTCTGGGCATATCTGGAGTAGAAGGAGCACTGTGGGACAGGGCACGCTCTGTGTTGCTGTGGATGACACTGACTTTGACCATTGCTCAGCAGAGCCTGCTCTCGCTGGTTCAGCCACAAGCCCCACCACTCCCTATTGTCTCAGCCCCAGCTATGAAACATGTATTCCTCACTGGAATATCACCTGAAGGCTTTGAATTTGCAACACCTTCCAACTCCTCCCTCAAAAGAGTTGCCCTCTCAGATTCTTTTGATGTAAGGTTTGGTGTCTAGACTTATTTCACTAAATTCTTCCAACAGCCTCACTTTATGTATGAGGCAAAATGAGGACCAGGGAGATAAATGACTTGTCCTGGCTCATACACCTGGAAAGTGACAGAGTCAGATTAGATCCCAGGTCTATCTGAAGCTAAAAGAGATGTTTTTTCACTTCCCACCACCCCCATCTCCTTTAAAGCAGCACAAAGCCCTGCTTTAAAGGAGAGATGAGCTTCTCTAAAGTCCCTGACAGCAAGAGCCCAAAACTGGGACACCATTGGTGATCCAGATGGCAGGTGAGCTGACTGCAGGGACATCAGCCTATTCTTGTGGCTGGGACCACAGAGCATTGTGGGGACAGCCCCCTCTCTTAGGAAAAAAACCCTAAGGGCTGAGGATCCTTGTGAGTGTTGGGGGAGAACAGCTCCCAGGGTATTTAATCACAGCCCCACCATGCTCTAGCTGGTGCCTATGTGCAAGATGCATTTCCCTTCTGTGCAGCAGTGTCCCTGGCCACTAAACAGTGGGATTACATAGAAGCCCTCCAAGGGCTTCTAGTTTGATGTGATTCTTCATTCTGATCTGGCCTGATTCCTGGATAATCGTGGCCAGGCCCATTCCTCTTCTTATGCCTCATTTGCTTCTTTTGTAAAACAATGGCTGTACCACTTGCATCTTAGGGTCATTGCAGATGTAAGTCGAGCTATCCAGAGCCTGGGTGCAGGACCTAGATGTAGGATTCTGGTTCTGCTACTTTGCTTCCTCAGTGATATTGAATAGCTGACCTAATCTCTCTGGCTTTGGTTTCTTCATCTGAAAAAGAAGGATAGTAGCATCAGCACCTCACAGGATTGTTATAAGAAAGCAATGAGTTAACACATGTGCGCACGTAGAACAGTGCTTGGCATATGGTAAGCACTATATACATTTTGCTGTTCTTCTGATTCTTTCACTGTTACTGATGTCAGCAAGTACTTGGCACAGGCTGGTTTAATAAGCCTTAGGCACTTCCACGTGGTGTCAATCCCGGGTCACTGGGAGTCATCATGTGCCCTGACTCAGGGCTTGGCCCCCCGTCTCTATCTTGCAGGACAATGCCATCTTCTGTCTCGTGGGGCGTCCTCCTGCTGGCAGGCCTGTGCTGCCTGCTCGCCAGCTCTCTGGCTGAGGATCCCCAGGGAGATGCTGCCCAGAAGACGGATACATCCCACCATGATCAGGACCACCCAACCTTCAACAAGATCACCCCCAGCCTGGCTGAGTTCGCCTTCAGCCTATATCGCCAGCTGGCACACCAGTCCAACAGCACCAATATCTTCTTCTCCCCAGTGAGCATCGCTACAGCCTTTGCAATGCTCTCCCTGGGGAGCAAGGCTGACACGCACAGTGAAATCCTGGAGGGCCTGAGTTTCAACCTCACGGAGATTCCGGAGGCTCAGGTCCATGAAGGCTTCCAGGAACTCCTCCGTACCCTCAACAAGCCAGACAGCCAGCTCCAGCTGACCACCGGCAATGGCCTGTTCCTCAGCAAGAGCCTGAAGGTAGTGGATAAGTTTTTGGAGGATGTCAAAAAACTGTACCACTCAGAAGCCTTCTCTGTCAACTTTGAGGACACCGAAGAGGCCAAGAAACAGATCAACGATTACGTGGAGAAGGGAACTCAAGGCAAAATTGTGGATTTGGTCAAGGAGCTTGACAGTAACACAGTTTTGGCTCTGGTGAATTACATCTTCTTTAAAGGTAAGGTTGCAAAACCAGCCTGAGCTGTTCCCATAGAAACAACCAAAAATATTCTCAAACCATCATCCCTTGAACTCTCCTTGGCAATGCATTATGGGCTATAGCAATGCATGTCAGTGTGGGCTCTTCAATTTTCTACACGCAAACACTAAAATGTTTTCCATCATTGAGTAATTTGAGGGAATAATAGATTAAATTGTCAAAACCGCTGACAGCTCTGCAGAACTTTTCAGAGCCTTTAATGTCCTTGTGTGTACTGTATATGTAGAATATATAATGCTTAGAACTATAGAACAAATTGTAATATACTGCATAAAGGGATAGTTTCATGGAACGTACTTTAGACGACTCTAATGGCCCAGAATGAGTATCAGTTTTGCAGTCTGAAAGACCTGGGTTCAAATCCTGCCTCTACCACTATTAGCTTTTGACAAAGAACAATGCGTTCTACCTCCTTGAGGTGCTAATTTCCCATCTTAGCATGGATAAAATACCGTCCTTGCTGTCAAGTTTTTTTTAGGATTAAACAAGTGACAAACACCTTGGGAACAGCGTGGCATACAGCAGGTGGTGGACCCTTCTGTATCTCAGGCTGCCTTCTTGCCCCTGAGGGGTTAAAATACTCTTGAGGCAAAGGATGGTCAGTGGAGAGCAGCCAAGCTGCAGTCAGCACAACTGAGATCCTGGCTCTGCTGTGGCTTAGGGCAGGCCCCGGTCCCTCTCCAGCCCCAGTCTCCTCCTTCTGTCCAATGAGAAAGCTGGAATCAGAGGTCTCTGAGGCCCCCTGTCCACTCTGCATGCCTCGATGGCGAAGCTCTCTTGGCATGGGAGAGAGGAGGCTGCCTAGGCACCTGCATTTCCCCTGCCAATCCAGGGGATAAAGAAAACTCTCCGGAATAGTAAGCAGAATGTTTGCCCTGAATGAATAACTGAGCTGCCAATTAACAAGGGGCAGGGAGCCTTAGACAGGAGGTAACAAATATGCCTGATGCTCCAACATTTTATATGTAATATCCAAGACACCCTCAAATAAACATACGATTCCAATAAAAATGCACAGTCAGGATGGCATCCCTTAGCCTTACATCTCCGCGATGTGGAAATTCTGCATCTTCCTCTAGTTTGGAATTACCTCCACACAGACCTTTTTGGCAGCTTGGATGGTTGGTTTTAGCACCTTTTACAGATGATGAAGCTGAGGCTTGAGGGATGTGTGTCATCAAGGGGGTTCAGGGCTTCTCAGGGAGGGGACTGATGGCTCCTTTATTCTGCCACACTCTTCCAAACCTTCACCCACCCCTACTGATGCCCACCTTGCCCTCTCTCTCCAGGCAAATGGGAGAGACCCTTTGAGGTCAAGGCCACCAAGGAAGAGGACTTCCACGTGGACCAGGCGACCACCGTGAAGGTGCCCATGATGAGGCGTTTAGGCATGTTTAACATCCACCACTGCGAGAAGCTGTCCAGCTGGGTGCTGCTGATGAAATACCTGGGCAACGCCACCGCCGTCTTCTTCCTGCCTGATGAGGGGAAACTACAGCACCTGGAAAATGAACTCACCCACGATATCATCACCAAGTTCCTGGAAAATGAAAACAGAAGGTGATTCCCCAACCTGAGGGTGACCAAGAAGCTGCCCGCACCTCTTAGCCACATTGGGACTGAGGCCCATCAGGACTGACCAGAGGGTTGGAGAGGGTGAACACTACATCCCTGGGTCACTGCTACTCTGCATAAACTTGGCTTCCAGAATGAGGCCACCACTGAGTTCAGGTGGCGCCGGCCATGTTCCATGAGGAGGACAGTACCCAGGGATGAGGAGGTAAAGGTCTCATCCTTGGGAACTTCCCACTCCAGCGTAGACACTGTCCCTTCCCAATATCCAGTGCCCAGGGCAGGGACAGCAGCAAAACCACACGTTCTGGCAGAACCAGAAACGAACAGGTGGGCTTCCTGGCAAAGGCTGTAGTGAAGTGTGGAGTTCAAGGGTAGAATGTCCCTATGGGGATGGGGAAGAGCCTGTGTGGCTAGGCCCAGAAAAGCAAGGTTCAAAATTGGAATAGCCAGGGCATGTTAGCAGAAGGCTTGAGTTTCTCTGTCACTTTATCTGTGCTGTTAGATTCGGTGCCCTGTAGTAAATGATACTCGAATATGAGCCACACATTAGCGTATCTGTGTGCATTCATAATTACGCCCATGCCCTCCTGATCTAGTTTATTTTGTACACTGTAAAACCAAGATGAAAATACAAAAGGTGCTGAGTTCATAACAGGAATTGAAGCTGGAATTTCTTTGTTTCACGCCAGCACCTCCTGAGGTCCCTGCTCTAGGGGTTGAGAAAGAACAAGGAGGCTGACAGGGTAACTATCAGAGAGCCCAGAGCCAGGCTGCCCGCTCACACCAGACCCTGCTCGGGGTGGTCTGTCTCCCCATGGAAAATAAGAGGGGAGCACTCAGCCTGGTGTGGTCAGTCTTCTGGTGGCACTGCCACCAGCCCATATTCCTCTGGGTATAGGGCCCTGGGGATGTTTCAGGCTGGGGGCCCAGTGACCAGACACTACAGGGAAGGATGAGACATGCTTCCAGTACACCTAGAATCTCAGAGGAGGTGGCCTTTCAAGCCTTCATGATTCATTTGATGTTAACATTCCTTGACTCAATGAATGTAGAAGAGCTAATAGTAGAACAAACCAAAGCCAAGTTCCCATCTTAGAGTGGGTGGAGGACACAGGAATAAGTGGCAGAAGTAATCAGAAAAGAAAACACTTGCACTGCATGGGTCCCAGAAGAACAAGAGGAATGCTGTGCCATGCCTTGAATTTCTTTTCTGCACGGCAGGTCTGCCAACTTATATTTACCCAAAATGTCCATTACTGGAACCTATGATCTGAAGACAGTCCTGGGCCCCCTGGGTATCACTAAGGTCTTCAGCAATGGAGCTGACCTCTCGGGGGTCACGGAGGAGGTACCCCTGAAGCTCTCCAAGGTGAGATCACCCTGATGACCCTGTTGCACCCCAGTATCTGTAGGGAACAATGTATGGGGGCTGCAGTTCTGTCCTGAGGCTGAGGAAGGGGCCAAGGGAAACAAATGAGGATGCCCGTGATTCACCGACGTGGGACGTGGTCAGATGGCGAAGCCAGGCAGGGGCCTGCTGTGCCGCTGGCACTTTCAGGGCCTCCCTTGAGGTTGCGTCACCAACCCTGAATTTCATCTTTGCCCAGGACCTTCTAGACATTGGGCCTTGATTTATCCGTATTGACACAGAAAGGTTTGGGTTAAGTTGTTTCAAAGGACTTTGTGACTCCTTCGATCTGTGAGATTTGGTGTCTGAATGAATGAATGATGTCAGCTGCAGATGACACTTACTTTGGAAAACTAAGGGTGACCAAAGAACAACTGCAGTTGCGTGAACGGCTGCGTTGTCTTGGGGTCTAGGCACTGTGAAGGTCACTGTCAGGGTCCATGTCCTCGAGGATCTTCAAGCTGTGTACTAGAAAGGAGAGAGCCCTGGAGGCAGACATGGAGTGGCGATGCTGTTCCCCGTTCTGAGTTGTGGGTGCACCCTGAGCAGGGGCATAGGCGCTTGTCGGGAAGATGGACAGAGGGGAGCCGGCCCTGTCAGCCAAAGCCTTGAGGAGGAGCAAGGCCTGCGTGACAGGGAGGGAGAGGATGTGCAGGGCCAGGGCCGTGCAGCGGGAGAAAGGCTTGAGTGAACACTTCCTCGCAGGTGTCCACGTGAGCCTTGCTGGAGGCCTGGGCTGGGGCATAACTCAGCTTTAGAACATCTCTGCTTCTCTCCCTTCCAGGCCGTGCATAATGCTGTGCTGACCATCGACGAGAAAGGGACTGAAGCTGCTGGGGCCACGATTTTAGAGGCCATACCCATGTCTGTTCCCCCCGAGATCAAGTTCAACAAACCCTTTGTCTTCTTAATGATTGAACAAAATACCAAGTCTCCCCTCTTCATGGGAAAAGTGGTGAATCCCACCCAGACATAACTGCCTGTCACTCCTCAGCCCCTCCCCTCCATCCTTGGCACCCTCCCTGGATGACATTAAAGAAGGGTTGAGCTGGTCCCTGCCTGCGTGTGACTGCAAACCCCTCCCCTGTTGTCTCTGAGTCTTCCTTTGCCTGCTGAGGCCGTGTGTGGGCTCCAGGTCACAGTGCTGTCTCCGGACCCCCTGAACTGTGTTCATGGAGCATCTGGCTGGGCAGGCATATGCTGGGCCAGGATGGAGGGGGCTGAATCCTCGGCTTACGAACCTGGGCCCATCTGTTTCTGGAGAGCTCCAGTCTTCCTTGTCCTGTCTTGGAGTCCCTAAGAAGGAATCACAGGGGAGGAATCAGATACCAGCCCATGACCCCAGGTTCCTCCAAGCATCTTCATGTCCCCTTGCTCATCCCCCACTCCCCGCCACCAAGGGTTCCTCATCCTGCCAGGGCTGGCTGTGCCCACCTCAAGGCTGCCCTCCTGGGGGCCCGAGAACTGCCTGATCATGCCCTAGCCCTGTTCTGTGGCATCTGCAATATGAAAAGAGAGAGGACCGTGTCCTCTTCTTGTCCCACTGTCACCTAACCAGGCTTGGGCCCTGCACCTCTTGGGCATTTCTGGAAAATGACTGAAGCAGATTCCTCCTGAAGCCCATTCTCCATGGGGCGACAAGGACACCTATTCAGCCCTTGTCCTTCCATCACTGCCCCATAATGCCTCGCATATCTCCATTTAGAATCAGGTCACTTCTCCCCAGATAAAGAGGAGGGTCTCTGCTTCTTTTTCTCTATCTCCTCCTCAGACTCAACCAGGCCCAGCAGTCCCCAGAAGACCATTACCCTCTATCCCTTCTCCTCCCTAGTCATGTGGCCATAGGCCTGCTGATGGCTCAGGAAGGCCATCGCAAGGATTCCCCAGCTATGGGAGAGGAAGCACAGCACCCACTGACCCCTGCAAGCCCTCCCTTTCTCGCCTGAGTCCTGACTGGGGCCACAGGCAGCCTGACTTCTTTGTGCCTGTTGCTGTCCCTGCAGTCTTCCGAGAGCAGCCGCAGCTCCAGTGCCATGGCAGGAGGCTGTTCCTGAATAGTCTTTGTGGTAAGGGCCAGGAGGGTCCTTCCATCCTCCAAGGCCCTGCTAAAGGGCACAGCAGCCAGGAGGTCCCCTGAGCCCCCAGCTGAAGGACAGGCTGCTCCCTCTGTCTCTACCAGGAATTGCCTTGTCCTATGGAAGGCACCGACCCATCCCAAACTCATCTTGGAATCCCTGTCTGACCACTCACTGTCACGAATGTGTGCTTAAAGGATGAGGTTGAGTCATACCAAATAGTGATTTTTGTAGTTCAAAATGGTGAAATTAGCAATTCAACATGATTCAGCCTAATCAATGGATACCCACTGTTTCCCACACAAGTCTCCTGTTCTCTTACGCTTACTCAGTGACAGCCTTTCACTCTCCACAAATACATTAAAGATACGACCATCACTGAGCCTCCTAGGATGACACCAGACCTGAGAGTCTGAAGACCGTTGTCCAAGTTCTGACTTTTCCCCCTGCCAGCTGTGTGACCTTCTTGAAGTCGCCAAACCTCTCCGAGTCACAGTCATTGCCAGTAAGACCTGCCTTTGAGTTGGTACGATGTTCAAGTCAGATAATAAAACAACGTTGACACCTATTCGAGCAGAGAATAAATAGAACTACATTTCTTGCATTTATGAGCTTTCTGTGAATCAGACATCCCTGTGAAGAACCTCCCTGGCTATTTCCCATTTAATCACTGTAGCAGCACTGTGATGTGTGAGTAGATCCGCTGTGCTCTGAAACTCCAAATCTACACATGAGGAAACTGAGGCTCAGAGAGGCTGCTGGTCTCCCACAACGTCACATAGTTCATAAGCGGCAACGCTGGCTTGATGGGCTACTCGTTCCTCTGAACCACACCACCTCACCACACTCTCCCCTTTGAGGGTCATGCTAAACTTCTGCAGAGCTAATTCCGCCTTAAACCATAAGAGTTGCTGGTGGCCCACAGCTCACGCCTAGCACGCTTCACGAGAAAAACGCCCTCCTCCCAATGTGGAGCAGGCCCTGAGCTGCAGGTGGTGAGCAGAAGCTCATCCACCAGATGTTGACACAGCCCGCGACCTTGGACGACCCACAGGACTCCTCTTATTTAACTGGCATTTGGTAGGAGAACAGGGGCAGAGTCAAAGACAAGTGGGCTTTCCGGAGCAGCCAGGACAGGGAAGGAGGCTGCAGTGTTGAGGGCATCACCTTAGACACCATCGTTTTACTTTGAAGAATTGTCTGTCACACACGGGTTGACAGTCTGGTTGGGAGAGACTCTATTCAAACTAGCATAAGCTCCCAGAGGAATTCCTGGGCTCCCGTGGGAATCAACAGGAATCAGTCAGGGGTGGGCAGAGCGTTATGACAACCTCATTAGGAGGAAGACAAATACATGTCACAAGTCCATGAGGCGACAGCCATAAGACCTCAGCTTCACTGTATCTTCCAGAGTTTTTTAAAAAGTGTATTCACTGTCTAATGTGATCCTCCAGACAGGTCCCGCAGGACTCAGCCTAGGAATCATTATCCCCAAAGTACACATGGGGAAACTGAGGCCCAGCAGGTCAAATGCTCTGTCCAGTGTGGGCCTGGAAGGCAGGACTTCTCCGCTCTTAGGCCTGGCTGTCCCCAACTGCACACACTTCCTCAGTCCATATGGGATCACGATAAAAACTCCATCCTCCAGAACCACACTGTGTGAACCTGCTGTGCTCTAACAACAGCTGAAGGCCAAGCTGCGGGGCATCCTGGGTGTTCCGAGTCAGTTTCCCACTGCAGGCAGGAACCTCATCTTGCTCTGAAACAGATGAGAGGGAAACACAGAAAACAGCTTTGAGCTCAGCCGGGAACCTTAGAGTTATGACCTTTTACCCCACCTAGGAGTTTGCAGAGGAGAGAACACACGAATTTTAGATTTTAAGCCTAAATAAAGGAAACCTTGGTTTGAAGTGCAAGCTCTGCCAACCAGGGGGCACCCCGTGAGCCCCATTTGTTAAGAGGACAATAGTCAGGGAGCTTCCAGGTTCTCACACCAGAAATGGGAAATACAGATTATACACTGATCTCCTTCCCAGGGGCAACTTGATCCTCCCATAAATCCAAGCAGGGAGCATTTCTTCAAACAACAAACAAGCAAACATGAGCTGCGTATGGGGGATAGAGAGATGAAACCCAGGTCCATCCCTGGGAGAATGCTGGTCTACGGCGGTATGGAATGGTGAATAAATGAGACGTGCGTCCATGGATCTGGGTGGAGAGGGTTAGGGTGCAACCCGGGACCTTTCCAGAGGCGTAAGAAATGGTCAGTATACACCCACAGATGACCTCAAACACCCCAAGGGCTCCTTGAAAGGCTGAGGCCTTTGTGTTGTTCTCGGTTGGAAAATTCACAGGCAGTGGAGTGAACAAGGCACACGGCAGGACTCAGAGCCAGGGACCGCTTCTGCAGGAACCCGGGTCAGTTCTAAAAGGACAAATGGAATGATCCTGAGTAGAGAAGTCAGAGAAAGGCACCATCACTGAGGCAAACTCCCTCCCCAGCAGGGACCCAGGCAGCAACCCAAAAAAGCAGGAGTCTCACTTCTGCATCATATGGGAGAGGGCAGGCTGTGTGATCTCAGGGAAGTTCCTCAACTT
Organism: Colobus angolensis palliatus; assembly: GCF_000951035.1. Lineage (NCBI taxonomy): Eukaryota > Metazoa > Chordata > Mammalia > Primates > Cercopithecidae > Colobus > Colobus angolensis. The sequence continues at coordinate 11,673,019 of NW_012116488.1, forward strand.
CTCTGTGCCATAGTTTCCTCATCTGCAAAATGTAAATTGAATTTGAGGTCTCGATGAAATGACTTGTTTCTCTAAAGTTCCTTGTCCTTGTCCCATACAGCCTAGAAATCTTCCTCTGGCCTAGTTGTGGAGCCAAGGATAGACCGGGCCTGAATCTCCCATTGCTGGAGGTGGTGAAGCTGACCACCATGAGAGGTCAGGTTTTAGAAGCCCAAATCCCAACAGGCATAAGCCTCACCCTCCAATATCAGCTTTATCAGAAAGAGAAAAATAACATGTCGTATCCATTTGTCCTTTTCCTTAAATGGGTGGCACTTGGGCAGGACAGAGGGGCTGATTATCCAAGTTGGGAAGATGCTGACAGCAAACGCTTCAATGGCAGCATAGGAGTTTTCTGATAACTGTCATTGGTATCACACTTACTATTGAAATCGTGACATCAGGAACGATGAAAGGAACTAGAGTCAGATGGTCTGGAGCAGGGAAGTGAGGAGCTGAAACCTCCTTCAACCTGGTTGCTGTGTCCCCAGGGTGGGTAAAGCCCCTCTGTTCATCCCACATGGAAAAAATAGAGTGGGTGAGGAATCAGTCCGTCCTAAAGGGTTGAAGAACTGAGCTGTGAGCTTCTTAATTGCTGCAGCACAATCCTTGCCCGTCCTGACTGATATAACCAGAATTCGTGAAATGCGTCAAATAAGTCTTCACCTACTATGCAAGCCTGGGAGGGTGACTAAGATCTGAAAAATACAAGGAAAGCTAAAGGAACTCCCACAAGGAAACCCCATTAGAAAGTTCTAGTTACAAGGTACTCAGCACAGGCCATGCAGAAATAAGCCCAGATCCGGTGGTGAGCAGGAAAGGGTGGCGATGTGAGTGCTGAGCCACACAGGAGAGACTAAAAGAGGCTCAAGCCAGCAAGGGGACGGCCACCACCCCACGCAGTGTTAGCCAACAGCTTCCAGGGGCATTTGCTCTCAGAAGTCGAAGCTGATTTTCCAGAATTGAAGTGCTCACTGTTTGGGATGATTTAGGAACGACACCAGCAAAAACGAATGAACAATCAGAGCTAATAGAATTGTGTTTAAACTCTGTTGGGCTTCCTTGACAGAGGGCACGGGGAGCAAACAAAGTCAGCAGTGTGTATTAAGTAAAAAAACTTTTTTTTCCTTTTAATTGGCAGTTAATACCCTCAAAATACATTCTGAGATTGATCAAGCAAGTGTCCTTCAGCATTAAAATATTAGGATGAAATTGCTAAGGGCTTCTTAGCAAAGTGTAAAGAACACAGGAATCCCAACTCCACCTTCTCCTTAGCATGCAGTCCTGAGTGGGCTGTTACAGCTGTCTGTGCCTCAGCGCCCTCACCTGCAAGACAGGTAAAATAATACCTAACTCCTAGGTTACTTTCATGGATTAATGGGCAAAGCATCACCCTAAAAAAGTGCTGCTACTTAAATGACCATCAAACATTAATGAATACTGTGGATTCCAAAAATATTAGTTGAGTGGTGTGGCTACCTTCTCCCAACGCCCAATGCTCTGGCAAGGAACTAACAGAGGAATAAATTACAGATAATCACGTGTTTGTTACCAATGATCCTGAGCTGGGAGTCAGCCTGGGATCTTTTACCAGGTCTACCACTAATGTGCCACCTGACACTGGGGACATCCCCTCCCCGAGCCTCAGTTTCCTCACCAGAGAATGTGAGCATTGAGGTCCCTGGAGTCCTGACATTCTGTAGAGCTCTAAGGGCTTCAGGCCAGCCCCTCGTCAGCCTTTCACCTGTGTGCCCTGTGCCCACTCCTGATCTGGGGCAGGGGAGGCACAGGGAAAGGGCCCAGGCTGCTCTTAAGACTCACACCTCACATTGAGACCGATGCGTGGAGACTGCGGCAGAAGCAGCAGAGGTAAGAACCCCATGTGAGTCCCCTGTGGCTGCCGTAGCTGATTACCAGGAGCTCCGTGATTTCCAATAGAAATGCATTCTCTCACAGTTCTGGAGGCCAGAAATCCAGAACAGTATCACCGGGACAAGGTCAAAATGTCAGGAAAGCCGAGTGCCCTTGGAGGCTCTAGGGGATGTGCCACTTCTTCCTCTTGCAATTTCTGGTGGCTGCCGGCATTGCTTGATTTGTTGCCCCTCCAGTCGCAGACTCTGTTGTCACATTGTCCCCTCTTCCTCCATCTCTGTCAGGTCTCCCTCCCCCTTCCCCTCAAGAGGATACCTGCAATAGCATTTAGGGCCCACCTGGATTGTCTTCTATCAAGATCCTTAATGACATCTGCAAGGACATTTCTCCCATAGATGGTAACTGTCTGGACGGAGGGAGGGAGGGAATAAAAGAACAAAGGGACTAAAATGGCGCATTTCCGGGTTCTTCATTGTCAACTTTCCCACACCTGGGAAAGACACAGGTCGACTGCGCAGGCGCAGTCTGACGTCTGACGGAGAAAATCGAAACCTACCTAGCTGCGCCTACCGCCCCGCCCCCGACCCGCCTATATCCCTCCCACTGCCCGCCCACTCCCAGGCCCAGGACATAAAAGCCGCTCCCGGTGGGTGCGCGGTGTGAACTTCCTCGGCCCCTGCTCGTATGCGGACTTAGGAACCTCGCCCAAGAAAGCCGGAGCGACTTCCTCGGCCTCCACAGCCGGAGACCGGTGAACCTCGCCCCTCCTTCACATTGGCTAGTTAATAAAGTTTTCTTTTACCCTGCCTACTTGCCTGTTCTCTGGCACTTACTCTGGGGGTCGTCTGGAGCAAATCAGTAACATATCTCTGGGGGGCGCTGTTGAGCCTGTAGAAGGCCCTTCTTTACCAGTGAGGGGATGATGGGGCCAGAAGACAGAAGGAATGAAATGAGTGTGAAGGAAGCGCCACCAAGGAGAGCTGTGAGGAAGCCCAACCCAAAGACCGTACTGGGATGTCGGGAAGGGCCAAGGTGCAGAAGGAGAAGGAAGAGGGTTGGAGGTGGAGGGCCAGCAGCACCAAAGCTCCGAGCCAGGGAGAAACTCCCCCCGCCAGGGGACGGAGAGAAATGGTGGGGTTGCTCTCTCAGGGAATGGCACAGCAGAGCCAGGGCCAGATCTGGAGGTGGGTGTGCCCCCTGGGGGGTGCAGACTCACAGCCCCTCCAACAGGGAGCCTCTCCAGGTGAGAGCAAAAGGGAAAAGAGGGCAAAACCCCGACTATCAGGCAGATTCTGCAGCAAAAATGACTTCAGAGGTGACCTGTGTGTAGCCTCAGGAACGGGATATAGCTGGCCTTTGTAAGTTAATCCTGCAATGGTGTCTGGGTCCCATGTCCCCTGTTCCAGACAGAGACAGGCCTTGGCCTCCTGAGGAGGGGCAGCAGGAGGACAGGACCCTCGCTGAGCCTGGAGTCTCTCTACAGCAGGCACCTTCTCCCGAGCACTCCCGCCACCAACATTTCATTTCATTCTATTCCTTCCCCCGGGGCACAGTTGCGATTTCTCTCTTAGCCCAGGGAAAGGAATAAAACAGACTGCCTTTTACTGAAGTGAACATGGCTGACCGGGGCTTATTGGGAGCCCCTCCCAAGGGGCAGGAGCTCGTTCTCATTATCTTCTCCATCAAGGTGGCTAAGAAGGTTTGCAGTTTCTTACAACTCACAAAGTACTGTCTTAGAAGCTATGTCCCCATGAGGAGAGGTAGGGCAGGTATTATCAGGTTCACTTACAGGTGGTCAACAGAGGGTCAGAGAAATTGGTGATTTAGGGAGCTCACAGAGCTGCTAGGAGATATAGCCTGGCGTCAGTCACCGCAGGAGGGCCCCCCCCCCCGGCCTGAGTGCAGGCGGAAGGCTGTGACACTGAGTGACATGGACAAGCCACCATCCTGAGCCTCCCGCTCTCGCTAGCAAAGAATCACTGTCCTTGGCCTGCCAAACAGGGTGTCTGCAGGTGACTGCCAGGGTCACGGCAACAGCTTCCCTCCCTGCCAGGCCCAGGCCCTGAGGTGCTGGAAGTCAGGTGTGTGGCCTTTTGTGGTGTCTGTATGGCCCAGGAAGAGAGGGACTCCACCGTGTGTGTGTGTGTGTGTGTGTGTGTGTGTGTGTGTGTGCGCGCGCATCTGAGTATCTGTGTTTCTGTGTGATGTTATATGTCAATGTGTCTTTGTGTGTGTGTGTCTCTGTGTGTTGGCGCATAACTGTAATGTTTTTCCTTGTTTGTGTGTGTGTCTGTGAGTGTGTGTGCCTGAGTGCACATGTGTCTCTGTCTCTAGGTGTTTCTGTCTACACTGAGGGTATGTCTATGTGTTTCTGTGATTGTGTGTCTCTGAGTCAGTGTGTGTGTCTGTGACTGTGTGTGTTACGTGAAACAGAAGCAGATGTAGTGAGAATGAGGGGGTCTAACTCTTTATCCTGAAACAAGGACCCCCTCACTGGGGTGGAGAGAATGAGTCCTTCCCAGTCACACCCAGGAGCCCTCGGGTGGCGCTTGGCAGCTGGTATCACCACCCTAAGTGCCCACACAAATGGGCTATGGAGCCAGAGCAACAAGGATTCCAGCTCCTGGTGAGAGATTCCCAGGCCAGGGTCTTGGTAGACACAAGCCTGGTGACTTCAGGCAGCTGGCAATTACTGGGCATCTTCCAAGGGTCAGGCACGGTTCCAGGCCCCTAGCGTGTACCAATTCCTTGACTCCTCTCCTCACTTCTCAGAGGGCGTGTCAAGGAGAGAGGAACCTGGATCTTGCATGGCCATGGGGCTTCCTTCCACCCACACTCCCACATGGCTGCACAGCACAGGCTGGTTCTGCTGGACTGAGCCCATCCAGGGAAGAACAGCAAGACCCTCGGGTGAGATTGGACTCACTGGAGACAAACAGCGTGGCAGGAGCTGGAGGAGCCCCAGGCTGATTTCCGGGACAGAGGGTTCCTGGACACAGGCACTGAGTATCCCCACACCCCAGGAGACTGGCCCATGAGCACGAGAAGCCCTGAGAGTGCGTGGGGGTGGCCTGTGTGCAAGGCAGCGCAGCGAGCCTCTCTGCAGAACCCACAGGCTGCGCTGGGTGAGGAGTTCTCCCTCAGCCTCCTCTGGAGCTGACACTGGGAGAGAGCGCCGTGAGCCTCCCTGCCTGGATTATTGTCTGCACTTCACACAGGAGGAAACTGAGGCACACAGAGTTTTAGCTCCTCTTGGCCAGAGCGAGGATTTGAACCCAGACGTTGAACCTTGGTGATCCTGAGGGGCAGAGTGAGTTGGGGGCTGGAATTGCATCTCTCACAAAGTGCCCAGCACAGGGTGGGCCCCTACAGAGGGTAATAGCTGGGGGGCTCAGTCGGGTGTGATTTTCCCCTTCTCCTGCCCAGGCTGGGACTCCCCTGTGGAGTCCTGGCGTTCACCTGTGTCTCCAACTGTAGAGGCAGAAAGGATTCAGCCTTAGGGATGCCCCCTTGCTCTCCAACAGGCCCCTCTGCCTCAGGCTCCTTTTTCCTTTTTTCTTTTCCTTTTTTTTTTTTTGAGATGGAGTTTCCCTCTGTTATCCAGGCTGGAGTGCAATGGCACAATCTTGGCTCACTATAACCTCTACCTCCCGGGCTCCAGTGATTTTCCTGCCTCTGCCTCCCAGGTAGCTGGCATTACAGGCATGCGCCACCAAGCCCAGCTAATTTGTGTGTGTGTGTGTGTATTTAATAGAGACCGGGTTTCACCACGTTGGTCAGGCTGGTCTTGAACTCCTGACCTCAGCTGATCCACCCGCCTTGGCCTCCCAAAGTGCTGAGATTACAGGCATCAGCCAATGCGCCCAGCCAGGCTCTCTTTTTCTTACCCTGCTCCTTCGAACCTCCAGCCTGAGCCAGAGTCTGAGACCCTGGTGGACCCCATGGCCACTCCCTAAGGGCCTCAGAGGAGGAGGGGTGCCCTTTTAGCTCTGGCCCTTCAGAGCTTGTTACCCAGATTCCAGAGGACACCGTGTCCTCTCCCCACTGCTCTCTGGGCCCCACCTTCCTGCCCCCAGGGGCCTCTGCCCTTGATCTCTTGGTTAGAACTCCTGGCCTGAAAGGGCGAGGTGAATTGATTAACTTCTCTGATGGCCTAAGGACCTTTTCAGTCCCCTCTTTCCTCTCTCCTACTTGGTTCATGGTCCTCTCCTCTACCTGCTGGGCCCTCACAGGTCCTGAAGGCTTTGCGGGTTCGAAACCCAGCCCTCTCCTCCCCCTCTGAGGCCCCTTCCCATTGTCTAGCTTCATATTTACATTGATTCCACTTCATTCTCCCAATATTCCCATTTCAAAAGGAAGATGGAGAGGTGGAAATCTTTTTCTGAGGTTATATCGTTGGTGAGTGACGGAGCCTGGATGAGAAGCCAGGCCTGTTGTTACCATTTCCTCTCCCACACACTCATGTTTTTCTGGAGAGATCAGCCTCTCTGGGTCCTGTATTGCTGTTAGGCCCAGGGCTGGAACCAGCAATACCTTAGTCTCCCCTGAGCTGACGGGAGGTGGCTCAGCCCACGTGTGTGGCAGGGACCCCCGACCCATAGTGGGGCAAGTCCAGGCCAGGCTCCAGGGGCTGGGGCACAGGTTCCTCTGAGGGCACAGCCCCTGACTCTCTCTGGGAGCTGTCGTTAAGCCCTGGGTCCGGGAGGAACCTTATGGATGTCAGAGCTCCATCATGTCAGTGAGAGGGTGGCTGTAGGTTCCTGAGACCTGGGACAGCAGGCACAATGCAATCCTGGGGACCCTAAACAGGGCCCCCAGCCCAGAGGAATGGACATCCCACACGGCCTGGGCCCAGGCAGATTTAGCTGGGCCTCACTGGACTTAAGTCCGGTCTGAAAGGAGAGAAGCTTCTGTCCAATCAGGCAAGAGGAGACCTTCGAGACAGCCAGGGTGATCTGAGCCCCCACTGCAGGGGAGCTCCACAGGGGGCAATTAGCAAGGCCAGGGGATGGTTTGTCATCATCCCTGTGAGTTGAGGGTCGCTACATGACTGTGCTTTTATTGAGAATGTTGTTAAATATCCTAGGATGCACGGCAGAGTCCCCCACAGCAGAGCACTGCCCAGCCCAGCATGTCCACACGGCCAGGATCAGGAGCCCTGACGTCCTCCGGGTCTGGCCAAGAGCAGTATCCAAGGTCCCAGCCTCTGAGGAGGCAGTACTACAGCTCAACGCAAAGCACTGGGCCAGCAGTTGGTGGCCTCTCGGCTCCTTGTTCTGCCTGACCAGCTGTGTGGCATTGAACAAGTTACTGAACCGCTCTGAGTTCACCTTTCCCATCCTACGAAAATGAACAAGTTACTGAACCCCTCTGAGTTCAGCTTTCCCATCCTATGAAAATAGAAATTACAAGACATACCTTCAGACGAAAGGCAAAGTTTGCGATTGCTTCTAGAAACAGGGCTGTCCTGTGCTTTAATCAGCAGCATTCCCCAGGCCAGGAATGCCACGGGGCGCAGACAATTATCAAACCAGGCTCCAGGGTCCTGTAAGGTGAAGGCTATCGCAGTTGGGAGGAGAGGGAGATGCATGAAGTGTGTGGAATTGGGGAGAGCCTAGGCAGAAATCAGGCAGGCTGGGTTTACACAGCGCCTCTGAGCTCTAGCTGTGTGTCACGGCACAGTTCCTGCCCCTCTGGGGACACAGCTTCTTTGTCCATTAAATAAGGGAGGTCAATGGAGATCTCCAAGGACTGTTGTGCGTGGAAGTCATTGCTGATCCTGACTTAACCCACTTCCTTAGTAACCCTGGGCACATTCCTTATGCTTCCTGTGCCCCAGTTTCCTCTTTTCTAAAATGGGGGCTGGACGCCGTGGCTCATGCCTCTAATCCCAGCATTTTGGGAGGCCAAGTAGGGAGGTCAGGAGTTTGAGACCAGCCTGGGCAACATGACAAAACCGTGTCTCCACTAAAATACAAAAAATTAGCCTGACATAGTGTGCACACCTAAAATCCCCGCTACTCGGGAGACCGAGGCAGGAGAAATGCTTGAACTCGGGAGGTGGAGGTTTCAGTGAGCCGAGATCATACCACTGCACTCCAGCCTGGGTGATAGAGCCAGACTCTGCCTCCAAAAATTTAAATAATATGAAATAAAACAAAATGGGGCTGTGGCACTTGCACCTCAAGGTCATTACAGAGTTAAGTGGAGCTGCAGAGAGCAAGGACTCAAGACCCAGCTGGCCAGGCTGAGGGATGCTGGCTTTTCCTGTTTGCTGACCTTGGGCATGAGCCTAACATCTCTGGGCTTTGGCTTCCTCATCTGTAAAAGGAGGATAGTAGCATTACCACCTCACAAGATTGTTACAAGAAAGCAATGATTTAACACACGTGTGTGCTTAGGACAGTTCTTGTCATATGCTAAGTACCTTATACATGCTTGCTATCTTTCTGATTCTTTCAGTGATGATGATGTAGGAAAGTGCTTGCAACGGGCTGGGTGCATGGTGGATGTTTAATAATTCATGGTTGCATTCACACGATGTCAGTCCCTTGTCACTGGGAGTCAGCCTGTGCCCTGACTTGGGGCCTGGCCCTCTGTCTCTGTCTTGCAGGACAATGCCATTCTCTGTCTCATGGGGCGTCCTCCTGCTGGCAGGCCTGTGCTACCTGGTCCCCAGCTCCCTGGCTGAGGATCCCCAGGAAGATGCTACCCAAAAGACGGCTACATCCCACCATGATGAAGGGGACTGGGAGGACCCTGCTTGCCGGAAGATCTCCTATAACATCATCGACCTCGCCTTTGATTTGTACAAAGAGCTGGCTGATCTATCACAAACCAGCAATATCTTAGTCGCCCCAACGAGCGTGGCTATGGCCTTTGTAATGCTCTCCCTGGGGACTAAGGCTGACACCCGCACGGAGATCCTGGAAGGCCTGAATTTCAATCTCACGGAGACGCCTGAGGCCAAGATCCACGAATGCTTCCAGCAAGTTCTCCAAGCCAGGCCAGACACCCGGCTCCAGCTGACCACCGGCAGTAGCCTGTTTGTTAACAAGAGTGTGAAGCTAGTGGACACGTTTTTGGAGGATATCAAGAAACTGTACCACTCAGAAGCCTCCTCCATCAACTTCAGGGACACCGAGGAGGCCAAGGAGCAGATCAACAATTATGTGGAGAAGAGAACTGGAAGAAAAATAGTGGATTTGGTCAAACATCTGAAAAAAAACACAAGTCTTGCCCTGGTGGATTACATTTCCTTTCACGGTAAGGTGGCACCACCTGCCCAAGTCCATTCCACTGAAATAATCCAAACATATTCCCAAACTACTAGTTCTTAAGCTTTCCTAGACAATGTACTATGAGATATGGCGGGGCATTTAACATGGATTCTGCAATTTTCCAAACACAAACAGTAAAATACTTTCCATGATCAAATAAGATTGAAGAATGATGAGTTCAAGACAGCCAAACCATCATCTTCCCTACAGACCTTGTCAGAGCCTTTATTGTCCTAATACTCATTGGAAATCCCTAACAGGTAGGGGGCAGAATATGAAATGCTTCCCACATGCTAAAGCCAGAAAAACGTTTTGTGGCACATGCATAAAGGGATAGTTCCATGAAACATACTTTAGACGGCTCTAGTGTCCCAGAAGCAGCATCAGCTTTGTGGTCTAAAATATTGGGGTTCAAATCCTGCCTCTACCACTTACTAGCTTTTGATAAAGGACAATGCATTCTACCTCTTTGAGGTGCTAATTTCCCATCTTAGCATGAACAAAATAGCATCCTTGCTGTCAGGTTGTTTTAAGGATTAAACGAGTGACAAAGACTGTGGGGACAGTGTGTGGCATACAGCAGGTGATAGACACTTCTGTATCTCAGGCTGCCTTCCTACCACTGAAGGGTTAAAATGTCCAGGTCCTGGGGGCCCCAGGGCATTCTAAGCCAGCTCCCACTGTTCCAGGAAAACAGCATAGGGGAGGGGAGGTGGGAGGCAGGGCCAGGGGCTGCTTCCTCCACTCTGAGGCTCCCTTGCTCTTGAGGCAAAGGAGGGCAGTGGAGAGCAGCCAGGCTGCAGTCAGCACAACTGAGGTCCTGGCTCTGCTGTGGCCTTAGGGCAGGCCCTAGTCCCTCTCCAGCCCTAGTCTCCTCCTTCTGTCCAATGAGAAAGCTGGGATCAGGGGTCCCTGAGGCACCTGCCCACTTGGCATGCCTCGATGGTAAAACTTTCTTGGTATGGCAGAGGGGAGGCTGCCTAGGCATCTGCATTTCCCCTGCTGCTCCAGGGAAAGGCCTCAGGAGTAGTAAGCAGAATGCTGTCCTCGTCTGAGGGAACCAGCCCTCTGCATGGGACAGGAAGCCTCCAGCCAGAGGTGGCAAGGCATAAGGAGTTCCGGTATTGCTCATTAACTTTCGTTAACCATTCCCAAGCCACTATAGAATAAACAGAGTCAAATATAAATGCTGCTTCTGTGGTGCCAGGATTTTGCCAATTAGTTCAAGTATATAGAAACTCTGGATTCTTCTTTATCTTCAGGTGATTCTCACAAAAGCTCTCCAGCAGCCAGATAGTTTCATTTGAATCCCATTTTCCCGAGGATGAAGGTGAAGCAGAGGGAAGTGTCTCGTCAAAGGAGCTCAGGGTTCCTTTCATTCACACACTTCCACCCTTTTATCGCATACCTGGGTGATGCCCACCTTCCTTTTTTTCCCAGGCAAATGGAAAGATAAATCCAAGGCTGAGCGCATTACGATAGAGGGCTTCCATGTGGATGATAAGACCATCATCAAAGTGCCTATGATAAACCACCTGGGCAGATTTGAGATCCACCGGGACAAGGAGTTATCCAGCTGGGTGCTGGCACAGCACTATGCGGGGAACGCCACTGCCTTCTTCATCCTGCCTGACCCAAAGAAGATGTGGTACTTGGAAGATAAACTGACCTACAGCCACCTTGAAAATATCCAGAGAGCCTTTGACATAAGGTGATTTCCAGTTCAGGGGCTGAGCTCAGACCTTTGAGCCATGTCAGGAGTGAGGCCCATCAGGACTGGCCACAGGGCTGGGGAGGGTGAACCCCACATCCCTGGGTCACAGCTACTGTAGCCGACAGAGGCCACCACTGAGTTCAGGTAGCGCCATCCATGGTCCTTGAGAAGGACAGTACCCCAGGGTGAGGAGGTAAAGGTCTCGTCCCTGGGGACTTCCCACTCCAGCGGGGACACTCTCCCTTCCCAATATCCAGTGCCCAGGGCAGGGACAGCAGCACCACTACACATTCTGGCAGAACCAAGAAGGAACAGATGGGCTTCCTGGCAAAGGCAGCAGGGGAGTGTGGAGTTCAAGGGTAGAATGTCCCTGTGGGGATGGGGGAAGAGCCTGTGTGGCTAGACCCAGAAAAGCAAGGGTCGGAATTGGAACAGCCAGGGCATGTTAGCAGAAGGCTTGAGTTTCTCTGTCACTTTATCAGTGCTGTTAGATTGGGTGCCTTGTAGTAAATGATACTTGAGCATAAGCCACACATTAGTGTATCTGTGCATTCGTAATTATGCCCATGCCCTCCTGTTCTAGTTTATTTTTATTTTTACACTGTAAAACCAAGATGAAAATGCGAAAGGTCTCAGGTTCATAATAAGTATGGAGGCTGGAATTTCTCTGTCCCATGCAAACGCCTCCTAAGGTCCCTGCTCCAGGGGTTGAGAAAGAACAAGGAGGCTGAGAGGGTAACTGATCAGAGCCCAGAGCCAGGCTGCCCGCTCACACCAGACCCTGCCCGGGGCGGCTCTGTCTCCCCATGGAAAACAAGAGGGGAGCACTCAGCCTGGTGTGGTCAGTCTTCTCTCATACCTTGAATGGGTGTCACTGGGTACTGCTGCCAGCCCTATGTTCCCCTGGGTGTAGGGCCCTGGGGATGTTCCAGGCTGGGGGCCAGGTGACCCAACACTACAGGATGAGACATGCTTCCAGGACGCCTAGAATCTGCCTGGAGGGCTTCTCAATGGAGGTGGCATTTCAAGCTGCCTTAACAAGATGGTTAGTTTGATACCAACATTCTTTGAATCTGGGTATAGAGGAGCTCAAAGGAAAACAAACCAAGGTCAACTTCTGATTGCTTTATTTTATTTTTTTTAACTTTTCTTTTAGGTTCAGGGGTCCATGTGCAGGTTTGTTATATAGGTAAACCCTGGGGGTTTGTTGTGTAGATTATTTCGTCACCCAGGTACTACGCATAGTACCCAATAGTTATTTTCTCTGATCCTCTCCCTCTGACTTCTGATCTTGATATGGGTGAGGACACGGCACTAAGTGGTAGAAACAGTCAGGAAAGAAAGCCCTGGTACTGTGGTGGGTTCCAGAAGAACAGGAGAAATGCTGCTCCATGCCTTGATTCTCTTTCCTGCATGGCAGGTCTATCAGTCTACATTTTCCCAAACTGTCCATTTCTGGGACCTACGAAATCAAGAGAGTCCTCAGGAATCTGGGCATCATCAAGATCTTCAGCCATGAGGCCGACCTCTCTGGAGTCAGTCAGGAGGCACCCCTGAAGCTCTCCAAGGTAAGGTCACCCAGAAGACCGTGTCGTCCCCTGGTGTCGGCTGGCAGATTGTGTGGCAGTCACAGTTCCATCCTGAGGCTGAAGAAGGGGCTAAGAGACACAAATGAAGACCCAGGCTGAGCTCCTGAGGATGCCTGAGATTCACTGAGACGGGCCACGGTCAGACGGCGGAGCTGGGGAGGTGCCTCCTGTGCAGCTGGCACTTTCAGGGCCTCGCCTGCTATTGTGTCACTGACCCTTTGCCCAGGACCTTCTAGTTCTGGGCCTTAATTTATCCATACTGATACAAAAAAGCTCAGGCTCAGTCATTTTGAAAGCCTTTCTGGCCCCTCTCATCTGTGAGATTTGGAGTTTTTGGTGCATCACCAAGCCTGAATCAATGAGTGATTTGAGCTAAAGATGACACCAATTTAGGAAAACTAAAGGTGACCAAAGAGCAGTTCCGTGAATGGCTGCGTTATTTCGGGGTCTGGGCACCGTGAAGGTCACGTCAGAGTCCACGTCCCCAAGGAGCTTAAAGCCGGGTACTAGAAAGGAGAGAGCCCTGGAGGCAGACGCGCAGCGGGGAGTTGTGGGTTTATCCTGAGCAGGGGAGAGGCACTTGTAGGGAAGGCGGACAGTGGGGAGCCAGCCCCATCACCCAGAGCCTTGATGGGGAGCAAGGCCTGTGTGACAGGGAGGGAGAGGACGCGCAGGGTCAGGGCCACCCGAGTGGAGAAAGGCTGGAGTGAGTGCCTCACCTCCCAGGATACGGCTGTCCACATGGGCCTTGCTCCAGGCCCGGGCTGGGCAAAGCTCAGCCTCGGAAGTATCTCTGCTTCTCTCCGCTCCAGGCTGTGCATGTGGCTGTGCTGACGGTTGATGAGAAAGGGACCGAAGCCACCGGAGCCCTCCATTTGGAAGAGAAGGCCTGGTCTAAGTATCAGACAGTCATGTTCAACCGGCCCTTCCTGGTCATCATCAAGGATGACATCACCAACTTTCTGCTCTTCATTGGAAAAGTGGTGAATCCCACCCAAAAATAACTGCCTGTCACTCCTCAGCCCCTCCCCTCCACCCCTGGCCTCCTCCCTGGATGACATTAAAGAAAGGCTGACCTGCCCCTGCCTGCGTGTGACTGCAAGCCCCTCCCCTGTTGTTTCTGAGTCTCCCTTTGTGCGCTGAGGCCGTGTGTGGGCTCCAGGTCACAGTGCTGTCTCTGGGCCCCCTTAACTGTGTTCATGGAGCACCTGTGCCTGGCAGGCACATGCTGGGCCAGGATGGAGTGGCTGAATCCTCAGTTTAAGGGCCTGGACCTGGGAGCTTATGGAAGAGCAAGGGGCTACCAGGAGTGGCCGCCAAGTGTGGGTCACCCGGAGAGAGCCGGGCCTGGACCTGAGTGCTAGGAGAACGCTGTGGCACTGTGTGACCCAGAAAAGCCACTTTGCTGAGCCTCCTGTCCTCACAGGCAGCATGAGGAGAGAATGCCCCCACCGTGTGAGTTCAAAGCAGGCTGTCAGAGGCGACGGGGGCCACTGCCACACCTTCCCTCCCCGCCAGGCCCTAACCCAGAAGTCAGGGAAGCCAGATGTGCAGCCTTTGGTGGCGTCCGTGTGGCCCAGAGTGAGAGGGGCTCCACCGTGTGTGTGTTTGTGTGTGTCTGTGTGTGTGGCTGCGTGGCTGTGTCTGTGTGTGTGTGTCTCTGTGTGGGTATGTCTGTGTCTATGTGTGTGTCTCTGTGTGTGTCTGTGTATGTGTGTGTCTCTGTGTGTGGCTGTGCGTCTCTGTGTGCATCTGTGTGTCTGTGTGTGGCTGTGCGTCTCTCTGTGTGTGCATCTGTGTGTCTGTGTGTGGTTGCGTGGGTATGTCTGTGTGTGTGTGTGTCTCTGTGGGGTATGTTTGTGTGCGTGTGTCTCTGTGTGTGTGTGACCATGTGTGTCTGTGAGTGTGTGTGTTTGTGCCTGTGTGTCTAGGTATTTCTGTCTTTGTGTGTGTCTGTGTATAGCTGTGGATATGTATGTATGTGTCTGTGCATTTGTGTGTTTGTGTGTCCCTGAGTCAATGTGAGTCTAAGTCTGTGTGTCCGTGTGTCTGAGTCTACGCGTGTTAGGGTCCCTAGGTGTTCCTGTGTGCTTGCATGTGGTTGTGGGTGAGGCTGTGTGCGCCATGTTTCTGTTTGTGTGAGTGTGTGTCTGAGTCTAGATGTGTCTGTGTGTCTAGGTGTTTCTATCTGGACTGAAGATGTGTCTGCGGCTGTGAGTGCGTCTGTGTGTATGTGTGTTTCTATGATTGTGTGTCTCTGAGTCGGTGTGTGTCTGTGACTGTGTGTGTTACGTGAAACAGAAGCAGATGTAGTGAGAATGAGGGGGTCTAACTCTCTTTATTCTGAAACAAGGACCCCTCACTGGGGTGGAGAGAATGAGTCCTTCCCAGTCACACCCAGGAGACCTTGGGTGGCACTTGGCAGCTGGTGTCACCACCCTAAGTACCCACACAAATGGACTAGGAAGGCCAAGCAACACAAATTCCAGTTCCTGGTGAGAGATTCCCAGGCCAGGGTCTTGGTAGACACAAGCCTGGTGACTTCAGGCAGCTGGCAATTACTGGGCATCTTCCAAGGGTCAGGCACGGTTCCAGGCCCCTAGCGTGTACCAATTCCTTGACTCCTCTCCTCACTTCTCAGAGGGCGTGTCAAGGAGAGAGGAACCTGGATCTTGCATGGCCATGGGGCTTCCTTCCACCCATACTCCCACATGGCTGCACAGCACAGGCTGGTTCTGCTGGACTGAGCCCATCCAGGGAAGAACAGCGAGACCCTCGGGTGAGATCGGACTCACTGTAGACAAACAACATGGCAGGAGCTGGAGGAGCCCCAGGCTGATTTCTGGGACTGGGGGTTCCTGGACACAGGCACTGAACATCCCCACAGCCCTCGAGACTGGCCCATGAGCACGAGAAGCCCTGAGAGTGCGTGGGGGTGGCCTGTGCGTAAGGCAGCGCAGTGAGCCTCTCTGCAGAACCCTCAGGCTGTGCTGGGTAAGGAGTTCTCCGTCAGCAACCTCTGGAGCTGACACTGGGGAGAAGCACCGTGAGCCTCCCTACCTGGATTATTATCTGCACTTAATATAGAAGGAAACTGAGGTACACAGAGTTTTAGCTCCTCTTGGCCAGTGCCAGGATCTGAACCCAAGCGTCTGAACCTTGGTGATCCTGCAGGGCAGAGTGAGTTGGGGGCTGGAATTGCATCTCTCACAAAGTGCCCAGCACAGGGTGGGCCCTTACAGAGGGTAAGAGCTGGGGGGCAGGGCTCAGTCGGGTGTGATTTTCCCCTTCTTCTGCCCTCCCCGGGCTGGGACTCCACCCCTGTGGTGTCCTGGTGTTCACCTATGTCTCCACCTGCAGAGCCAGGAAGGACTCAGCCTTGGGGATGCCGCCCAGCTCTGCAACAGGCCCCACTGCCTCAGGTTTCTTCTTTCTTATGCAGCTCCTTCGAAACTCCAGCCTGAGAAACCCCAGAGTCCAAGACCTTGGTGGACTCCATGTCCCCCACCCTAAGGATCTCAGAGGAGGAAAGAGCGTCCTTTTGGCTCTGGCCCCTCAGAGCTTGTTACTCAGATTCCAGAGGACACTACGTCTTCTCCCCACGGCTCTCTGGGCCCCACCCTTCCGTCCCAAGGGGACTCTACCTTTGATCTCTGGTTTAGAACTCCTGGCCTGAAGAGGAGATTTGTATTCATTAACTCCTCGGATGACCCGGTGATCTTTTCCATCACCTTCTCCCTCTCTCTTATCTGGGTTCATGGCCCCATCCTTTACCTACTGGGCCCTCACTGTTTGCCTGGCGTGTATCTCTAACTCTACAGCTCATCTGATAAAAGGTAGTTATTTCCTAGGAGGAAATTTAAGAGATAGAGAGAGCCAGCAATGACAAAACAGAGACCTTTCCGGAGGTGGGTCAGAACACTTAATTGAGTGTTTAGAGTTTTTTAGGAGAGAGAAATAAAGAGGACATGAGTAACAAAAGGGTAAAGTGGGGAGGCCATACAATGAGGAGAAAGCTTTGGGATCTGTATTTTTGTGGACCACAGTGAGGTCAGGGGTTAAGGGATAAAGTCCAGGGTAAATAACAGTGTTGAGACTTCTGGGTATATGAAATATTAAAACAAATATCAATGTTCTGGAAGAAAGTATGAGGTGATTTATTTTCTTAATTTTTTAAATGGATAAGGCCTTTCTAAAGAAGGCAGAAAACCCAAAAATCATAAAGCAAGTACTGATAATATTTACCCTTATAAAATGCAAACTGTATGCCAAAAATGCCTTTCAATTCACTTAGAAAAATATAACAATTATAAATACACATTCACCCAACATCAGCACTCTGAAGTATATGAAGTAACATTGACCCAATAGAAGGAAGAAATAGACAGCAACACAATAATAGTAGGAGAATTCCCACTTTCAATTACCAATAGAACAACCAGACAGAAGATCATAAGGAAACAGAAAACTTGAACAACACTGTAGACTAACTGGACCTAATAAACATACAGAACACTCTACCCCAAAACAGCAGAAGACACATTCTTCTGAAGTGCTCATGGAACATTCTGCAGGATATACCATATATTAGGCCACAAAACAAGTCTTTGTATGTTTTAAAAGATTTAAATCATACAAAATTTTTTTTCTGATTAAAATGAAATGAAACTAGGAATTAATAACAGAAGTAAAACTGAAAAATCCACAAATATATGGAAATTAAACAATGTACTCTTAAATAATCAATTGTTAAAGATATCACAAGGAAAATTAGAAACTATCTTGCGACAAATGAAAAATGAAACACAACATACCAAAATGTCATGCGCAAAAATGCAGTGCTAAGAGAGAAATTTGCAGCTGAAAATATTTATGTTAAAAAATAATGATCTCAAACCAACACCTAACTACAGCTTTAGGAACTAGAAAGAAAAGAGAACAGACTAAACCTAAAGCTGGCAGAGGGAAGGAAACTACAGATTAGAGCAGAGATCCGCAAAACAGGTGATACAAAAATAATGGAGAACATCAACAATAGAAAAATAATAGCGAAAATCAACAGAATGAAGAGTTGGTTCTTTGAAAAGAACAACAACATTGACAAGTCTTTTGTTAGATTGACTAAGAGAAAAATGAAGACTAAAATAACTAAACTCAGAAATGAAAAAGTGGACATTACAAGAGTTTTTTGCAGGAATAAAAAGGATTATAGGCCGAGCATGGTGGCTCACACCTGTAATCCCAGCACTTTGGGAGGCTGAGGTGGGTAGATCACTAGGTCAGGAGTTCAAGACCAGCCTGGCCAAGATGGTGAAACCCCGTCTCCACTAAAAATACAAAAATTAGCATACCTGTGATCCCAGGTACTCCAGAGGCTGAGGTAGGGAATTGCTTGAACCCGAGAGGCAGAGGTTGCAGTGAACCGAGATCGTGCCACTGCCTGGGTGACAGAGCAAGACTCTCTCTCTCAAAAAAAAAAAAAAGGGATTATAAGAGAATACTATGAACAACTGTTCACCGAAAATTGGATAATCTAGACAAAATACATAAATTTCTGGAAACACACAACTTACTAAGATTGAATCACAAGAAACAGACAATCTGAATAGATGTATGACTAGTAAGAAGATTGGACCAGTAATCAAAAACTTCCAACAAAGAAAAGCCCAGGGCCGGACGGCTTCACCACTGAATTCTAACAAACATTTAAGAAAGAACTCAAACCAATCCTACACTAACTCTTCCAAAAAGCTGAAGAGGAGGGAACACTTTCTAACTCATTCTATGAGGCCAGAATTACTCTGAAACCAAAGCCAGACAAAACATTACGAGAAAGAAAACTGTAAACCGATGTTGCCTATGAACATTAATGCAAAAAATAAATCCTGAAAAAAATACAGAATTTTACAACACATTGTGAAAGTAGTCAGAATCAAAATGGAGTTACCTGTGTTACAAAAAAAAAAAAAAAAAGAATCCTGAAAAATGGAGCCAGGGAAGGTGTTCAAGGGAAGGTCCTCATACACGAATGCCTGGTAAAAACCATCAAAAAAGGCTGCAAAAACCGTAACGTTGCACAAAGGTTGTCACAATCTTACACCAAAAAGTAATTCTGTGAGTATTATCTGCCCAGCAACTGCCTGTCCAACTTTAGACTGACACCTTTGTTACTGATCCTCATAGCCAAGGATAGTTATCTCAAAACATTTATGTAATCCTCCATATTTTTCCTTTAAAAATCCTTGTCTTCCTTTCCCTTTCTGAATATGCACATAGCTTATGATTGTATTCCCACTGCAATGCCCATTCCTGAATACACACCACTTTCTTTTAGAGACTCTCCGTCTTTGTGTGTTATATAGGTTGGCATAACTGGAGTCAGAAGTGGGACCTGAAGCAAGATCACCTTCAGTAGACATCTGCGATTCTTGAGACTGGTGTTCAGTATTCACTCGAGCCCTCTGAACTGTGGTCTGAGGACTCACCAGGAGTCGCAGACCAGGAGTCGCAGACCGGTGAGTCTTCTCTCAGGCAAAGCCTCCATTTTTGTAGAAGCTCTTTGACTTTACTTGAGATCTGATTCCAGTAAGGCCATCTTAAATAAAGAACCTTATATTCCTCCCAGGATGATTAGAGACTTTTTGGCATTTCTGACAAGCCTTTCTGGTACAAAGACATTCATCTCTGTGGTGAGTATACTCTTCTGGTTTCTACAGAACTTACATTCTGTGAGGCATGTCTTTTCGTGAATTCACTTTTGGTTAATTCTGCTTGCCTGATTTAAGATTTTGTTTCATCTGCATACCTGGCTTAAAATGTGTGGGCAATCTGATTTTGGTCTCATTTTGGTTTGGTTATGCACATAGATAAATAATTTAGATCTTTTACTTTTTTCCCCCCTTGCTTGTTTCTGAACATCTTCCAAGAGCAAAAATTAACATTCTAAATGGTAAGCATGAGACAGCAAATTAAAAATCATTAAGGCAGTTGCCACCATCTAAAACAAACTCCTGACATTACCTGGCAGGATTTATAGGACTTTCTTTGCTCTTGAGAGAGTAAAAGTAAATCAAATCTAATTCTCAAGTATTAAGGCATACTGGCTTTTCCGGGATTCTAGCTGGCTTCATAGTTTTTTCTAGTGGACATTTAAAAATCAATGGTCATCACAGGGATTATTCAAACCCCCCAGGCTCTTAACTTTTCTATCTCTTTTTTTCTTCCTCCTTTCTGTTTACTCTGAATCTATTGACTTTTTCACTTGTATTAAAATAATCTACTGTGGCTAATTTCAAAAGCAGTTTAGAAGTTTTTCTTCCTCATCTTTTCAGCCAATAAAAAAAAAAAAAAAAAAAAGACAGCCTTCAAATTACAACAGCTCCAAGGCGGCCAACAACCTAGCCTTGTATAGATAACAGTTACCTCTTTTAGAAATGTTGGGCCGGGCGCGGTGGCTCAAGCCTGTAATCCCAGCACTTTGGGAGGCCGAGACGGGCGGATCACGAGGTCAGGAGATCGAGACCATCCT
>NW_012116488.1:11695030-11695543 GCF_000951035.1 Colobus angolensis palliatus
AAAAAGTAAAATGTGTATTTGATGAGAAAAACTATGACAGGCATAAAACTATGCTCTTTATTGAGAAAAAAGGTTATTTAAGGATTGTTTTAAATACGTATTTGGAAAGGAAATATTAAGGGTTGAAAGAAACCAGTAAGTAGAAGGGCGATGTGAAGAAAGTTATAAGTATAAAGATGCATTTTTGGTAAGAAAATTTTAAAAAGAGAAGAGAATACCTTTTCAAAATAGTAAGAAAAAAATCAATTTTTGTCCTAAAGTAAAATGACTATTTTTTTAAAAAAGAGGAAGTATAGGATAAAACTAAACTATTAAGTGTGTCATCAAAGGTCTGTGCAGGTCGTGAAAGGTTTTTAAAGGATGAATTTATGAAAGGAAGTTTGTGTGCAATCAAATAGGCTACCATTAAAAAGAAATTACAAGTCTTTCTAAAGATTGAGCTTTGATAAAATGGATAGAAAGAAAGAGAGAAAGAAGGAAAGAAAGAAAGAAAGAAAGGAAGAGAGAGAGAGA